>NW_011494720.1:6862146-6862828 GCF_000754665.1 Bison bison bison
AATGTCTCTGCTTTTGAATATGCTCTCTAGGTTGGTCATAACTTTCCTTCCAAGGAGTAAGCGTCTTTTAATTTCATGGCTGCAGTCACCATCTGCAGTGATTTTGGAGCCCAGAAAAATAAAGTCTGACACTGTTTCCCCATCTATTTCTCCTAACCCCTTTAGTCCTATCAAATTCTGAGTCCCGGAGTCCCACTTTGCTACAGTCTAGGTCTCAGAGATCTCTCTTTTGGCTGAAATCAAGATATTCTTCCCTCCTCAGTTGGCAGTCAGCCATGTATACTCTTCCATTGTGCAGTGGAATCAGACATGCAAACCTAGCCACCAATCCTGACTCTGTTACTTACCAGCTGTGAAACCTTGGACCAATGACCTAACTTCTCTGATCTTTGGTATTATCCTCCGGGAAAGAAGATAATAATCCTTACCTCATCAGGTTGAAAGTGAAACTCGGTCAGTCGTGTCCGACTCTTTTCGACCCTATGGATTATACAGTCCATGGAATTATCCAGGCCAGAATACTGGAGAGGGTAGCCTTTCCCTTATCCAGAGGATCTTCCCAATCCAGGGATCGAACCCAGGTCTGCCACATTGTGGGCAGATTCTTTACCAGCTGAACCACCAGGGAAGCCCAAGAACCCTGGAGTGGGTAGCCTATTCCTTCTCCAGCAGCTTCCTGACC
>NW_011494720.1:6862928-6866034 GCF_000754665.1 Bison bison bison
TGGAGTGGTTAGCCTATACCTTCTCCAGCAGGTCTTCCTGACCCAGAAATCAAACCGGGGTCTCCTGCATTGCAGGCGGATTCTTTACCAACTGAGCTGAGGGAATTGCCTCTTGATTTGATAAGCTAAATGTATAGCGAACCAGGACACTGCCTAATACAAGAAGGTATTCCAGAAATAATAGTGATTTTATTATGTAATTTTCTTTCATTATTTACTTTCTCATGTGTCTCCATCTTGTTTTCCCAACCAGACTATAGCTTCTCTGCCCTATTCAGCTTCTTTTATCATACTGCTTGCAAGTGACAGGCACTAAATAATCACTAGTTATCAGTTTTCTAAAGCTTTAAATCAAATAACGCACTCTTTCAATTCAAGGTTCGTTTATAAATTGCTATTCTGAGGCATTTTCAAGGAATTTTTTGCAGGTAACACCTTTTCTGGACCTCAATCTTCTCACACACAAAACAAATGTTTGGTCTCTAATTCCAGACGTACTGGGTCTTTATAGCATTAAAATATGGAATCTATATTTTTTTAAATTTATTATATTGAAGCATAGTTGATTTAGCCTTCAGAACCGTAAGATGTTACATTTGTGTGTGGGTGCTAAGCAGCTTCAGTCATGTTGGACTCTTTCTGACCCTATGGACTGTAGCTCATCAGGCTCCTTTGTCCATGGGATTCTCCAGGCAAGAGTATTGGAAGGGGTTGCCATGCCCTTCTCCAGGGAATCTTCCTGACCCAGGGATGGAACCCTCTTTTCTGTGTCTCCTGCATTGGCAGGAGTTCTTTACCACTAGCGCCACCTGGGAAGATAATTGATATACAATGCTGTAGTAATTTCTACTGTACAGCAAAGTGATTCAGTTATACATTCTTTTTCATATTTTTTATTTATTAATTGGGGGAAAACTGCTTTACAATGTTGTGTTGGTTTCTGCCATACAACAATGCAAATTAACCATAATTATACATACATCACCTACTTTTTGAGCCTCCCTCCCCTTCCCCCAACCCACCTTAGTAGCTAGGCTCCTGGACAGGGGCCTCTCCACGTGCCTGCCTACCTCCCTGCCCCACCCTCAGCCCCGACCCTGACCTGGCTTTGCAGCAAAGGTGGGGAATTTGGGGTCCCCCATCACGTGAAAGGAAAGGGTGTGCTGTGAGTGTTAGGTTGCTTCAGTCATGTCCAATTCTTTGTGACCCCACAGACTGTATGCAGCCTGCCAGGCTCTTCTGTCCATGGGATTCTCCAGGCAAGACTACTGGAGTGGACTGTCATGCCCTCCTCCAGGGATGGAACCCAAGGCTCCTGTCACCTGCATTGGCAGGAGGGTTCGTTAGCACCAATGCCACCTGGGAAGACCAGTTAATAGCCATGGTGGTGGTTTAGCCGCCGTTGTTGTTATTCAGTCACTCAGTTGTGTCTGATGCTTTGCGACCCCATGGACTGCAGCACACAAGGCTTCTCTATCCTTTACTGTCTCCTGGAGTTTGCTCAAACTCATGTCCATTGAAACTCTGATACCATCCAACCATCTCATCCTCTGGGTCCCCTTCTTTTCCTGCCTTCAATCTATCCCGTAAGTTTGAGCAAATATGGAATAGGAAGAAGCAAGGAATTCCTAGGAAGACAACTGCAAACAATCATATCAACTTATCTAGAAACTTGCTTGCAATGGGAAATTTAGAGATAATTTTTAAAGAGAGAGTTTGTTATCCTCCAACTAAAAAATAACTAAAATAAAAAATAAAAGTATAACCAAGACTCCAAAAAAAATTAGATCTTAATTGAGAACAAGAATAGTCATCTTTTTTTAAAGCCACAAAGTCAATGGATTTAGTATATTAACTGGACACCTGGAGAAAATGTGTTTGCAATAAGTCAAATAACATCCCATTGATCCCATGAACTAAAGGAAAGGAAAGCATGGGAGAGTTTTCATTTGAAATGTCTGAGGCTTGCCATGTTTCTCTAAAATAGTACAGCCACAGAGTACTTCTCTCTTTAATGTGCTCATTGGTCAAACCAGTCGAACCTATTTCTAACCAAGATCCTACCCATCCTCCAATATGCTTCAGAATGGACCCTTGTAAATATTTTTTATTCATGACTCCTAATTTCATTTCATATTCTAATTGCCATTCCCGCCACTTTTCCCTCATTACAGGAAGCTCTTCCAACTGGCCCCAGTTCTTTTTCTCTCTTGATTAAACCAAATCTCATCTCCCTTTGAAAACTGCTCACCTAGGCAGTGTTTAAGGGAAATTCTCTGGGCTCTGGGTTCGATCCCATCTCTGCCACCCGGCGCTTCGAGACTTCTGGCAAGTAGCTGCTTGTTCTCTTAAGCCGGATACAACAGTGTCTCGCAGGGTTGTCGTGAAGATTAGATAAAGAACGTGTGTCATGCGGAAAGCGCCCCAGCACAGGAAAGGGGCAGCCATCCACACCGTTCCCTTTGTTGGTTTCCATCTCCAACGGAGAGCACCGGCACGCTCTGTACCGCGCCTCTCCCGCCCTCGTTGCGGAGCATGCAGGGATTTGTAGTTTTTTGGTCCCCTAGTTGCGGTTTCTCTCGGAGCAGCGGCGCGAGAGGAAGAACTACACATCCCACTGGGCCGTGAAAGGAAAGTGGGGCGCGGAAAACCGAGCGTCCCCGCCCGGCAGGCTTCGATCCTGCGGCCCACCGGCTATGCCTGCGGCGGGAGGGCTCAGACCCCGCGGCAAACCTGGGGCCGAGCGCCGGCGCCGATCCGCGGGGACCGCCCGGCTGGGGCGGGAGACCAGAACTGGCCCTGCCATCGTGGGAGCGCGCGGGGGTCAGGGGGAGAGAAATAAAGCGAGCAAATTGTGGGCGCCCATGGGGGAGAAGAAGTGAGAAAGGGCAGGGGAGGCAGCAACCCACGCAGAACCGGCTGCCACCGGGGGCTCGTCCTCCGGAAGGGAGTCGAGGGCCGGAGGGGGACCGAGACCGATTTCGCTGCCCCCTCCTCCCCGTGGAAACCTGGAAACCGGGCTTGGAAGCCGGCGGGGAGGCGGAGATCCCCCCGCCCTCAGCTCCCATCCTGGATTCTGGCCCGCCTTGGCACGCCCCTACCCACC
>NW_011494720.1:6866134-6866394 GCF_000754665.1 Bison bison bison
TTAGAGACCCCCCCCCGCCCCCCGCTTCCCAACACCGCGACCGGACCACGCGCCCCGCCGGGGAGGGTCACGCCTCCGCGCCGGTTCCTCGGGCCCCCGGGACTCGCAAGAATGGGTTTGCGTGTTGCTGCGTAAATGTGTGTCCCCGAGGTGGCTGCGACCGCGGGAATAAACCGGGAGGAGAAGCGGGGAAGCGGACAGAAATCTGTGGGAGAGCGATCAGCGGGTATCCGGCTGGAGCGGCCCTGGGGCGATGGTGG
>NW_011494720.1:6867552-6870344 GCF_000754665.1 Bison bison bison
GGGGGTGTGCGCCCCCAGCCGGCTGCCCTCGTGGATGCCTCCCGGCGGCGGCGGGCCCATGAAAGACTGCGAGTACAGTCAGATCAGCACCCACAGCTCCTCCCCCATGGAGTCGCCCCACAAGAAGAAGAAAATCGCGGCCCGGAGGAAATGGGAGGTTTTCCCGGGAAGAAACAAGTTCTTCTGCAACGGGAGGATCATGATGGCCCGGCAGACGGGCGTCTTCTACCTGACCCTCGTCCTCATCCTGGTCACTAGCGGACTCTTCTTCGCCTTCGAGTAAGTGGCGGCGAAAGCTTCCCCGACGCCTGCACCCCCTCGATCCCTGACCCTCCCCTCGATACTTTCGTTTTCTAGAAGCCTTATCTGTTGTATATCGTTATATAATACAGACACCCCCCCACCACCACCTTTTTTTTTTTTCTTTTCTTTCAAAGGTCTGTTTGCTGGTCCGTCCCCAGAGATAATGTAGCTCTGGCTCGGGCTCTAGAAGTGGAGGACAGGGCAGAGGGGGACACTTGGAAGGTGTATCTGCCTTGTTGCTCCCGAGGGTTGAGTGGCACTTTGGCAGGTGGCTGATTCTTGGCGCTAGCCCGATTCCTGGAGTTTGGGGAATAGCAGTCCAGCCCAGATGTAGCCTTCTGTAGGAAGCGGGAAGGAGGTAGATCCACAGAGGGGATCCACAGAGTTGGCTTCCGTTCCTATTCAAGAGCTGTAAGGGCATCATGTTAAACTCGGCTTCCTAAATCTTCTAAACGTCTTTGCTGAATATCGAGAAATCTTGGTTGGTTGAGGTCTCAGAGTGTAGGCCACCCCATGTGGCCTGGAAGGATAATTTCATTTTTCATTCCCCTTTAGATGTTCACTCTTGGTCAACAGTTTCTGATTTACTATCAGGTTTCTAAACGCTTCACTGTTTTTAAAAAAGTTTCAATAAAAAAATGTTCCAAGCAAACACTTTTCCCACCCCTTCCTCATATTTGCAAACAGGTTAAAAAGGAGACTGTAGGCCTGTTTTCAGGAAGAGTATGACACTGCATGGTAACTTCTGACTCCAGAAACAATACTTGGGGACTTTAGAGCTTTAACTGGAAAAAAAAAAAAAAGTACATGCATGTCTTCTCTGTTTTCAGGAAAATCAGATTGGCTGGTAGCAACTATCCTCCTGCCAACTAATGAGGGATCTTCTTACTTATTAATAGTATTAGATAAAGTAGTTTAACCACATTCCAGAATCAATTTCAGTTGCTCTTATTGGGTCCAACATTTGCAATGCAACTTCTTATGTAATTCTTGGTATCTGATGTTCAATGAAACTTGTAGCTACTACTCCCCACCACCATTTAAAAAAAAGCAATATATTTATTGGGGGTTCTTTGCTTTTGCTGTATCCTGGTTATTATGGGGCATGATAACACTTCCTGCTTCTGTTGGGTAGGGTTCATTAAAACTTTCTGTGTGTATTTACTTTTGTCTCTGATAAGTATTAATAGGCTCTGATTTTTTGCCTGATGTTTGATATTCCAAATGCTGTCTCAGTCAGAAATGGATGACAGTGTAATACTATTCACTTAAAGCCCTCTGACTCTGAGGGGAAGCATTTTGCATCTGAACATTGAGCCACGATGAACAATTTTAACAGGATTGAGTTAGAACAGGTGAGGAGAGAGAGCTCAGATGTAAGCCTCCGCCTCCCCCAGCCTTTCTTTCAGACAGCCCCTCCATTTCTGACTATGCAAAATGCTCAGGTCTCTCCCAGAGGTTTTAACTTTGGTGCACCTTTGAGACTAGCTGGTGGAGTCTGTCGAGGGGACAGAGGGCTGGAGGGTCAGGGTGTGGAGAGGCTTTCCGAATGACCCGAGAAATGCCCTGTTGTTGCTGCTTCTGTTCTCCTTGCCTTCATCCAGAGTCATCCTCTGGTCCTTACAGACCTGGGCAACTGGAGCGAGGGGCCATAGTTTGCAGCAGAGTCGTAACACATTTCGGCACTGACTTGATGATTCCATATGGCTGAACAGAAACGCCATTCTTCTAATGGCGGCTTTCATTACAGGGGGTCCCCTAGACAGTGTTCACTGTGTTCCTAATGTTAACAAAGTTTTCAGTGGATCTGTATTGCCATCTTTGCTCTTTTTAGTAAGGTTAAGAGTGGAGAAAGTGGATGAACTTTGTGATTGCATTGCACAGCTTCAGCCACAAGTGTGTTACATGTAGAATCATGAATATTTCATCTTCTCTAACACAAATCCCCACAGGATGGTTAGGGGTCCCCTCCAGTTATTACTCACCATCTTTTATTTTCTTCTTTTCACACACTGCTTTTTACTAAACCATCATAAATTCATTTCTACTTCTTCATCTCTCTGTGTGTTTCTTCCAAGAGTTCCCCAAAGTCCTCACTAGCAGGTTGTTAGGGATTTTTTTTTCTGCGTCAGTGTTAATGGATGGCTGTAGGAATAAACATGTGCACTGGGATTTTGTTAGCTACTGTCAGCAGCTTCATTTTTAGATCGGCTCTACGTGTATGTGTATCTTTGGTGTCCATGAGCGTCACTTCAATTAGGTGATTTCAGATTTCAAGGAAAGAAGGCTCATTGCAGCACGAAACCTCGGTTGCGAAAAATCATAGGGCCATTCAAACTATAGAATATTATGCTTTGGCAAGAATATTTGTCCCTGTATTGCTTTTAAGTTCATTACCGTTGGTAATGCCAGAGTGAAATTAATTTGACAGAGTCTCAGAGAACCAATTAGTCACATGCTTGGGAAATGAAATGCCAGTAGACTAACAG
>NW_011494720.1:6870444-6880008 GCF_000754665.1 Bison bison bison
TTGTTTTGCTCATTGTCTGCCCTCCTTCTGCCGTTCCTCAGTTATTTATTGAGCATATACTATGTGGTTGCCTGTTTTGGTGAATTTCATGTCTGGATAACTTTAATATTAGCAGAGTTCCATTTTTAAACATTAGACTCTGTGCTTCTCCATTCTGTCAAAGGAAGGCAAATATGAAATTTGAAAATAAGACATATAACTTCTAAACTCAGTTTTAGACCTCCTTTTCCTGCAACTCTTCTCCACCCCACCTCTCCTTTCTAACCTTTAGCAGATGGACAGGGAAGTGGACTTCCTGGAATGCAGCAATAGGTATTGATACTGTCTTCAACCCTGGAAGAAAGGCCGGGTAGAATGTTATTCCCAACTTGAAGATGAAGTGACAGAGGCTTGGAAAGCAACTGCCTAAGGTCACACACTAATTAGTGGTGGGGCTTCAGGCAGCAAAGCCTGTGACCCTTCTGATGGTCTGGGCTGCTCCTCTTCCATGTGTAGAATAGTGGTTACAGGTGTGTGTGCATATTGGCCAGACAGATCCCAAGATTCTGCCCAGAAGTATGACCCTAGACACATAATTTGACTCTCCTAAGCCTTAGTTTCCCAGTCTGTTAAATGGGATTAATAATATCGACCGTTAAATGTTGTGAAGATTAAAAGAAGTATATTTAGTACAGCATCTGATATGTACCATCTACTCATTAGATGGTACCTATTATTAGAGAAGGGCTTCCCAGGTGACATTAGTGGTAAAGAACCCACCTGCCAATTCAGGAGACGTAAGAGATGTTGGTTTGATCCCTGGGGAAGATCCCCTGGAGGAAGACATGGCAATCCACTCCAGTATTCTTGCCTGGAGAATCCCATGGATAGAGGATCCTGGTGGGCTACAGTCCATAGATTCAGAAAGAGTCTGACATGACTGAAGCAACTTAGCATGCATTATTAGAGCAATAGCCTCCCAGGGACACTGGTCCCCCTTTCTGAGAACCTGTGAAGGAAGGAGTATGGGGGTTATGAAGCAAGCATGACAGGGATAGCATATTAGGGCTGAAAAAAATGTGGAACCATGCAGCCTGCGGTTGAAACAGAGGAGCAGCTTTGCCCCCGCCCCTTTTATCCAGACCCTGAGCAAGAACAGGGGAAACCTCCAAGAAGCAGGGACTGGATTTCATTTCCATTTTTGGAGCTACCATCTCAGAATGGAGAAGACAGAAAGAAAGCAACTAGAAGTCCACCTAAAGCAGCTCTCCAGTCTTTGCCAGTTAGGGCAGGGCTGTTTACCTTTGGGCATCTTTTATCTGACTTATAGAGGGCTGGTCCAAAGTGACAGCATTCCATGGGTGTTTAAGAGGGAAGGGAGGAGGTTGGTTGCAGTGCTATTGAGATGTCTCTCTATTCCTTGCACTTATTGAGGGCTGGCTCATCAGAGACTCTCTGCAGCGTCCTCAGACTCACACCCCCAGAATAGTCATTTGAAAAGATCAGTGAACATTATCAATTTCTTTCTCTCTGACACACACACACAGAGCCCACTTTAGAGTTGAAAATTTGAAGGGAAAAAAAGCAAAAGTCTTTGGTCCTAAAGTATTGACCTTTCATAGTCTCTTGATCACCAGGGCAGAAAGGAGGAGATGAACTGGGGTGCACATAATGTTCTTGTTTCCAGGAGCACCCCTTGAGACCAGGGGAGCAATGCTCAGATCTTGGAGTTGACCGTCCCCTGCTCCTATGCTGTCACCACGGACAGTTTGGAGATGTTACTAGAGCTGAAGCTGAGGTTGCGTTAGCGTTCTTAAATTTCTCCTCACTGAGAAGTCCGTTGTTGATTCTTTAAAAAAAAGTCATGTTTTCTTCTCTCTTGTCATCCCCTTGCCTTCCTTCCCTTCGTTACTTCCTCTTCCTCCTTCTCCTCCTTTTTTTCTTTCTTTGGCTCCTCCCCTCTGAAATAACTGGTAAATAATTGGTAGTCATTGGAACTGGAGTCCTGTTTGCCTTGAAGATGGAACAAGAGACTGTCCCCCATAAACAAAAGTGTGATTTCCAATAATAATGTCTCCCTTTTAGATTGGAAATCCTTTATTATCTAGTAGAGGGTACTGCCTTATAATATCTAAAGATAACCCATTCATTATGCGTGATTAACACGTGGAGAAGGAAATGGCAACGCGCTCCAGTACTGTTGCCTGGAGAATCCCATGGACGGAGGAGCCTGGCGGGCCATGGTCCGTAGGGTCGCAGAGAGTCGGACACGACTGAAGTGACTGAGCACGCACGCGACACATAAATTCCGTGGGGATAGGGACTCTGTCTTGTTCACTCGTACTCCCCCAGAATTTATAGTAGCACCTTGTGCATAGCAGGCTCTCAGTAAATATTTATCATTTAATGAAATAATGGTAAAATTGAAACACACTGAAAAACAACTTCTGTGTGCTTTGGTTTTTCATTTTGTAAAGTTGGGAACTTTAATAAAATGTAGAATTAATAATATCTTATAGAACATTTGCCTCAGAAACATTGATAATAATGTAATTCAGAATCAAATATCATCCTTTTTCAAATGCATCAGTTGAAACAGAAGAAATCAAAGATTTTCTTGGTTACTTAGAAACTAATGACAGAGTTGGGATGTTCTCTTCACTAACCAAGATTTCTATTTTTTTTTTCTGTAGGTTTTAACTAAACGCTTTAAACAAACAAAGCACTCTGTGATATATATGAAGGTTACCCAACAACCAGCAGCACCTAGAATAATTTTACGTTTTACAGGGTCTTGACTTTGGATACTTGAATTTATATAATAGGATTCTTAAGAATTCTATCGCCTCCTTATATTTCACTGTTTTCTCTTAGCTAGTAACACCACGTTATGCAAAAAGGACTCCTGTAGGTTCCTATGATAGGGTGATGATCGTCAGTTATTTAATGGGCTGTATGTACATGCATGCTTGCTTGCTCAGTTGTGAACGACTCCTGTGACCCCGTGGACGGTAGCCCACCAGGCTCCTCTGTCCATGGGATTCTCCAGGCAAGAATACTGGAGTGGGTTGTTGTTTTCCTCCTTCAGGAGATCTTCCCAACCCAGGGATCAAACCCACGGCATCTCCTGTGTCTCCTGCATTGCAAGTGGATCCTTTACTCCGCTGAGTCATCAGGGAAGCCTGTGTCTACATAACCTGGAGACTTTTCTTTTGCAGTACAATGCTGCTCATAATTTATTCAAAGCAGAGTTATTATTTCTTAGCAAGGGAACTTAAATTCAGGGTTTCAAGGAAATGTGCTCCTTGTTTTGTAGATGAGGTTGTTAGGAAAGGGAAAATGGTGGTGGTCAATAGATGCTTATGGTCTTCCCAGTGGCTCAGTGGTAAAGAATCCACCTGGCAATGCAGGAGACACAGGAGGTTCGGGTTCGATCCCTGGGTCAGGAAGATGCACTGGAGGAAGAAATGGCAACCCATTCCAGAATTCTTGCCTGGAAAATCCTATGGACAGAGGAGCCTCGTGGGTTATAGTTCATCGCATTACAAAGGGTTGGACATGACTGAGCCCAAAATCAATAGATGTTTTAATTAGATACACCCAGAAATTTGAATCTGATAAAATGTCAGTTGGTTCAAATAAGAGCTGGGGACCTTCTTAATGCTTTTATTTAGTTCTTCACTAAATATAAAAGTTGGTCCCAATTCAAACTAATTTTTATAAACTGGATGATCTTTCTTCTGTTTACCCCCTGTTTAAAAAATGTAGTATTAGATTGATACAGAAGATTGTATGTAACACACCTGCAAATTTGAAATAAAATATTATAAAGAGCACCCATGAAACTGCCACTCACTCAAGAACCACATTAATATCAGGGCTTCTGAGTATTACATCCTCTGGGTTTCAGCCCAGGGCCATAAATTCCCTGAGGTCATCAGTACCTGAGCTAGTCATTATTAATGCCTTGCCTTTTTACCCTCAAGCTTGTTGAATGTATGCATTCCCCAATAATAGATTGTTTCAGTTCAGTTCAGTTCAGTTCAGTCGCTCAGTCGTGTCCGACTCTTTGTGACCCCATGAATTGCAGCACATCAGGCCTCCCTGTCCATCACCAACTCCCGGAGTTCACCCAGACCCACGTCCATCAAGTCAGTGATGCCATCCAGCCATCTCATCCTCTGTCGTCCCCTTCTCCTCCTGCTCCCAGTCCCTCCCAGCATCAGAGTCTTTTCCAATGAGTCAACTCTTCACATGAAGTGGCCAAAGTACTGGAGTTTCAGCTTTAGCATCATTCCTTCCAAATGACACCGAGGACTGATTTCCTTTAGGATGGACTGGTTGGATCTCCTTGCAGTCCAAGGGACTCTCAAGAGTCTTCTCCAACACCACAGGTCAAAAGCATCAATTCTTCAGTGCTCAGCTTTCTTCACAGTCCAACTCTCACATCCATACATGACTACTGGAAAAACCATAGCCTTGACTAGACGGACCTTTGGTGGCAAAGTAATGTCTCTGCTTTTGAATATGCTCTCTAGGTTGGTCATAACTTTCCTTCCAAGGAGTAAGCGTCTTTTAATTTCATGGCAGCAGTCACCATCTGCAGTGATTTTGGAGCCCCAAAAAATAAAGTCTGACTGTTTCCACTGTTTCCCCATTTATTTCCCATGAAGTGATGGGACCAGACGCCATGATCTTCATTTTCTGAATGTTGAGCTTTAAGCCATCTTTTTCACTCTCCTCTTTCACCTTCATCAAGAGGCTTTTTAGTTCCTCTTCACTTTCTGCCATAAGGGTGGTGTCATCTGCATATCTGAGGTTATTGATATTTCTCCCGGCAATCTTGATTCCAGCTTGTGCTTCTTCCAGCCCAGCATTTCTCATGATGTACTCTGCATATAAGTTAAATAAGCAGGGTGACAATATACAGTCATGACGAACTCCTTTTCCTATTTGGAACCAGTCTGTTGTTGCATGTCCAGTTCTAACTGTTGCTTCCTGACCTGCATTTAGTTTGGCTTATTTTTCTATATAAAAATTTTGAAGGGACTCCCCTGGTGGTCTGGTGGCTAAGGCTCCATGGTCCCAATGCAGGGGGCTCAGGTTCAGTCTCTGAATAGGGAACTAGATTTGCATGTTGCAACTTAGAGTTAGCCTGCTACAACTAAAGATCCTGAATGCTGCAACTAAGACCTGGCACAGCCAAATCAATAAACATAAATATTTAAAAAATGCATATAAATAAAATTTTCTTATATATAGAAAAGTAATGAAAATCTTTTATTTAAAAAAACTCTCCCTCCCTCCTCTCTCCTTCCCTTTTCTGACCTGTTGAAGAGTAAGTTTCAGATGTCATGCTCTTTATATCCATATTTTTCTGCATGTAATTCTTACAAGAAAGGATATTCTCTTATACACACACAGTATTAGTATCCATTTCAGGAAATTTAATATGGGTATGATAGTCTACATTCAAACTTTGCCTCTATCCTAGAACCAGTGGTTAAAGTTTATCATCGTGATATTTGTTTTCTGTTTATCTGTTTTTTTCTCTTTTCTTCCTTCTTGCCTCCTTTTAGATGAATTGCCTATTTTTAGCATTCTATTTTATTTCCTTTAAAAAATGTGGGCTATATTTCTTTGTATTTTTTTTTAGTCATTGTTTGAGAAATTAGAATATGCATCTTTACTCTTTAATAGTCTGCCTCCAAATAGTAATGTTGAACTTCAAAACTAATATGAGAAACTTATTATAGTTCCACTTCTTTCACCCTTTGACTCTTATTCTCATATAGTTTATATCTGTGTATGATACAAACCCAATAATGTGATTATTTAAAAGCGGTCAGTAGTATTTAAAAGAAACATAAATGTAAATAAATATATATATATAAAATGAATAGACTTTAAAACAAAACCTGTACACGTATATACAATCTAAAAGACACATACACTTGTACATATATGAAAAAGCGATACTTTTAAGTAGAATTTTGTATTTATTCTCACATATGTACCATTTCTGGTACTGTTTATTTCTTTAAATGCATTATTTCTCTTGGGCCAAAGCGCATTTTAGCAGTTCTTGTGTGCAGGTCTGCTGGTGACAAGTTCTCTTAGCTTTTGTTTTGACGGTGGTTCTGCCTTCATTTTGAAAGGATGTTTTCACTGAATGTAGAATTCTAGTTTGACAGTTTCTTTTTTTCCTACCAGGACTTTGAAGATGTTAGCCCATTGTCTTCTGGCCTCTTTAATTTCTAAGATAAGTTAGTTTTTATATTTTCTATTTCCCCCTGTATGTAATGGGTGATTTTTTTTTTTCCAGCTGACTTTCTTTTTTCTTTTTTCAACAGTTGAATGAAGACATACTGAGGTGTGGTTTTTCTTATAGGGATCCTGCTTTAGATTTACTAAAGTTTCTTGGATCTGTAGATTGATATCTTTAAGTTTTGGTAACTTTCCGTCCATTGTTTCTTCAAAAATTTTTTGTCCTATTCTCTCTCCTTGCCTGGATCTTCGTTAATTTATGCATGATACCATATTATATAGTTCCATACATCTTGGATTTTTATAATTGTTTTACTTTTTTTTTCTCTTTGTGTTTCAGTTTGAATAATTCCTGCTGGTCTGTCTTCAAGTTTACTGATGTTTTTCTCTGCTGTGTCCTGTCTATGATGAGCCCTCTTTGATACCTTACTTTTTGTTCTGAGCATGCCTGTGTTTGAAAAACTAGTTTTTAAACACGAGTTAAGAAGAACAGTTTCCATTCTTCTGCTAAAAATTTCTGTTTGTGTCCATAATTTCTACTGGATCCTTTAACACATTTTTTGTTTTTTGGTAGTTATTTTAGAGTCCTTGCCTTACGATGCAGTATATCATCTCTGGATCCACTTCTTTTGGCTGTTTCTTCTCTTGACTGGGGCTTACAGTTTCTCCCTTCTTTATGTTCCTCATAATTTTTGATTGCATGCTAGATATTGTGTGTAAAAGAATTGCAGAGGCTTCAGTAACTTAAAAGGGCATGGACTTCTTTCAGGCCAGCAGTGTGTGGGCTGAGTCAGTCTCATTTGTAATTGAAATGGGTGTGACCTTTGGTGAAGCTTTAGTTACATTCATGTAATCACTGACTTCAGATATTTTGAGGGAAGAATAAGAACTTTCCCTTTAGCAGGGACTGGGATCTGAATCCTGATAAAAACTCTTAATGCTCCACAGCTCAGCACCAGCTTAGTGAGCTGTGGGAGATTTGTTTTTCAGGCAAAATGCCAGCTTTTTGGGTTACTGGAGAGCTTTCTTTGTAGTCCTGTCCCTGCGTCTGTACCTAGGACATCTCTTTCTGCCCAGCTGTTTGCTCTCAGCTTTTGAGTGGCTGCTACAGTGCCCTGGCTAAAGGCGTGAAGTGCCTGAGAGAAATTCTTCTCATTTTTCTACGCTCTGACCCCTGCCCTATCCTTGGGAAAGGTCCCATAAGTGTCAGGGCAGATCTTTCTTAAGTGTCCTGCCCCATCCCAAGCTTTTGGTGTAGTCTTGCCTGTATTTGGTGATGATCCACAGGGAAGAGTTGGCTGGTGGTACAGACCTACTCTGTGGCTGAGTCTCCTTGGAATTCGAATCCATATAGCAGTCCACATGTGGCCATTAGCCTGGTTAAAATTTTGCTGGTTTTTCCTTAACTCCTGTTTATGGTGGATTCCTGTTCTCCCTGCCATTTGGTAGGAATGAAAGCTACTCTTGGCCTTTTTTTTCTTTGGGGATGGGCTTGACACATTTATACTTCTTTGCATCCTCAGCTCCCTGATATATTTTAAAAACTGTGCTTTTGTAGCTAATCTGGCTTACTCTCATTGACAGAGTGGGAGTGATTGCTCTTACAACTTTCAACTTGTGATTTTTTTTTTAACTTAATGTTGTGTTTCTCAGATTCATTTATGTTGTTGTACATCTATGTAATTAGTTTTTATTGCTTAAATATTTGGTTTGTATACATATGCTCAATTTATTCATCATACTGTTTCTAATATTTCTTTGACTTCTCACTGGTTCTTGGCATTTACTTTCACTTTATAGAATATGCAAGACTGCCTCCGCATAGGCTTTGATTTCTTCTGAAGGGTGTCCTGGCACTGCCTGTGATATCTAGACCCAAATGTTTAGGTCTGGGTAACAGAGAGTTTAGCATGGGATGCATTCTGTTATGCTTCTACATGATGATATTAATAAAATATTTATAAAAGTGATAAATCATGACTATCAATTAACCATTGAAGTTGTATACAATTAAGAGCAAGGTTTAAAGAAATATACATCCTTACTATTTGACCTAAGTAGTGCAGTGGTAAAGAATCTGCCTGCTAATGCAGGAGACACAAAAGAGGTGGGTTCAATCCCTGGGCTGGGAAGATCCCCTATTGTAGGAGATGGCTACCCAGTATTTTTGCCTAGAAAATTCCATGGACAGAGGAGCCTGGTGGGCTGCAGTCCATGGGGTTGCAAAGAGTCAGATATGATTGAGTATACAGGTATATGATGAGTGAGGTACTTTATCACAGATTTTATCTTCATCATCATAGTTTGATGCTAGTTTTTAATAGATTTCAAGAGAAAGCTTTAGGTTTTCCCCCCTCATTTACAACACTCTAGGTTTGGAAGCTCTTCCCTGATCTCATGCCTGACTTAGACACAGCCCCTCAGAGGACTTGTAGTTAAGATTCTGTTATTGACCTCTTCTCATGTAGCTGCTTTTCTTTGACAGTCCTGATAGAAGGATTTCTGACTGAACCTGCCAGCCCTCCCTGCTCTTATAGACTCTTTGGTCTCCCTGCTCTACTTGAAAGAGAAAAGTCTTTTCCCCTTTCGTGATCGGCCCAGAATGAAGGGAAACGTGATGGCTGTGTGTGTGTGTGTGTGTCTCCTTTTCTCTGGACTCCATTTCTCCAGGCGGTAGAGGTTGTCCTCTCCTTCATTTAGGCTTGTTTTGATCCCTTCCTCCTTTACCCTTCCTCTGAGAGCTGTCCTGCCATTCAAATGGACTTCCCCGTCCCCTAGAGAGTTTGGAAGTCGACTTGCTTTCAAGGGAGACTGTTTTATTTTAGAACATTTTAAACATGTTTGACCAGAACCAACTATTAAGAAATGTGAATTTCCATACATCTTGAAACTGGGCTTTCAGAACTTCTGACTTCAGAGGCCAACTGCCTGGTCTTTCTTCTGAGAACCATCAGAAGGTGACCAGGCTGGGTAGGGTGGCTGATAGAGGAGGGTGTAGCCAACGGTCTCGGGGGCTGGGGATGTGGTCTGCCTGGAGATAGTCTTATCAGTGGGGGAGTGGCTGGCTGTCCCTCTCATTTGGGAAAGAGCTTAAGCTTTAGAGTCTGCTCTCTTTTGGTAGCTTTCAGGTGCTTCTGATGAAAACAGAGGAATAGCTTATTTTAACACAAAACACTGGAGTCTGTGAGAGGCGTTAGTTCCACTTGCTGTGATGGAAAATTACTGCGTCTCCTTGTACAGATAGCAGAAATAGGTTGGGTCCCCACAGTGTGTGTTCCTGGCTATTTCCTTGACAAAATCCAGTGTTCTTCCTCCCCG
>NW_011494720.1:6880108-6884442 GCF_000754665.1 Bison bison bison
TTTTTTCTTTTTTAAACTTTTATTTATTTATTTTTGGCTGGGCTGGGTCTGCATGCTGCGTGGGCTTTGCTCTAACTGCGGTACGTGGGTTTCCCATTGCAGCAGTTCTCTTACTGTGAAGCACAGGCGTGTCTCGGGCGTGCAGGCTTCAGCAGTTGCAGCTCCTGGACTCTGGAGAGCAGCCTCAATAGTTATGGCGTGAGGGCTCCGTTGGCATGTGGCATCTTCCCGGATCAGGTATTGAATCCGTGTCTCCCGCATTGGCAGGCGAATTCTTTACCACTGAGCCACCAGGGAAGCCCAGTGATCTGATCTTTCAGCTTATATAATCAATGGCACTTGTTGTCTTGAATGGTACTGTTTTGGGGTTTTTAATGCTGTGAATTTCCCATCCATCCCTTCTTGATGGCAGATAAGGGCATACTTGAACATATAAGCCAAAGTGAGGTTAAATTCTGCAGCTCTATATAGTCTGTTGGTCTTTCTACCCAGGGAGAAGAATTCTGTACTCAGGTTGTCTCACACCTATCAACTTGATATAAATTTCCCTGCTCCTTTTTAAGATAGTGAGCCATGCAAATTAAACTCCAGAATGGTCCCAACACACACATTCAAATGATGATTTCTACTCTGTTCAGGAGAGCTGCTGAGTTCATGTTTATGTACCTATTCCATTAGCTTTAAGCATATTTTGCATAGAATATTTCAAAAGGTATGCTCTTGTTTTTTAAAAAATAAATAGATACTGAAAGACAACTCTGTCACAAAATTATTATTTAGTCAGGATTAACACTGAGTAACATTGTGTAACAAGAACCTCTTTGGCTCAAAATAAAAAAATGGTAAAAACTATTACTTAGAATTATTAAATATGCCTTTATGGAAATAGGAAGCTATTATATTATATATTTATATATATATATTTTTTAATGTGGGCCATTTTTAAAGTTTTTATTGAATTTGTCACAATATTGCTTCTGTTGTTTATGTTCTGGTTTTTTGACCTTGAAGCATGTGGGACCTTACCTCCTCCACCAAGCGACTGAAAATACCCCCCCTGCATTCTATTTTCATTTAGAAGTTGAAGTGACAGCCAAACAGAGTCCCACTCATTTATAACTAAACTCTTCCGCCTCTTGGCTGTGGATAGTTAGGATTGATCGAGCGGGCTAATGTCGTCTCCTAGAACGTGAGAATAATATTCTCCTTTCTAAAGAAGGTGTGAAGTTGTTGATTTTAGACTGTTGTATGGGTTTGTTCCTGCCACCCAGTGTTGACCCTAGTTATTTTCAAGAAAAATACGAAACGTTCCTGAGTGGGAGCCTGAATCAGCACACAGGGGAGAGCTGCAGCTTGGAAACAAGTGAAGACGCCTTTTCCTTTCTCCTGAGTCTCTCTTTCTCCCTTATGAGTTTTCTCTTGCTGTCGCAGCAAATCACCAGACACTCAGTGGCTTAAAATGACCCAGATTTATTATCCAACAGTTTTGTAGGTTAGAAGTCCAACACGGGTCCCCCTGGACTGAAGCCTAAGTGTCCGCAGGGCATTCTCTTCTGGAAGTCCTTGGGTGGTGTCCACGCTGGCGCCTTTTCCAGCTTCTGAAGCTAATGTGCAAGCCCCTCTCTGCCTGTAGAGCCATCAGTGTCCCCTCTCTGGCTGCTTTCCTTCTGTAATCACACCTCCCTCTGACCACAGCCAGGAAAGGCCCTCCACTCTTACGAGCAGACTTCCCTGGTGGTCCGGTGGCTGAGTCTCCGTGCTCCCAATGCAGGAGACCTGGCTTTGATCCCTGGTCCAGTAACTAGAGCTCACGTGCTGCAACTAAAAGATCCCCCATACCACAGTAAAGATCTGATACAGCCAATTAATTAATTAATTAATAATAAAAAGAAGAACTCATGTGATTAGATTGGGCCCATACCCAGTATAATGCCCCAACTCAAAGCCTTTAATCACAGCAGCAGTCTCTTTGGTGATGTTAGGTAACACATTCACAAGTACCAGGGTTAAGACTTGAAGGTCTTTGCTGATGCTGCTGCCAGGTCGCTTCAGTCGTGTCCGACTCTGTGTGACCCCACGGACTGCAGCCTACCAGGCTTCTCCGTCCATGGGATTCTCTAGGCGAGGTCTTTGGGTGGCTGTAATTCTGTCTGCTACACCCCCAACCCTTATCATTTCCATATTAAACTGGGCTTGAAATGCTGAAGACTTTTATACAGCCTCAAAGAAGGGCTTGTTAATTAGACATCATAAAATGGGTACACAAAGTGGGCCCCTTGATTATTTGCAGAATTCCACAGAATTCCAAATGAGATGAGGCAGAGTATCTCAGGGACGGACTGAAATTGACTCACCTGGTTAACATCACAGGTAGGGTCCCCAGGGAAGCCGACTCTAGGACAGATTTGCCTGTAGAGCATTTAGCAGGGAGCACTCTCAGATCAGCACCTGTAAGGGGGCAAAGGGAGCTGCACCGGGTAGACAAAGTCACTGTCCAGTCTGTGGCCCATCTTTCTGGCCGAGGGAACAGACTTTTATACCCCTGCATTGAAGGCAGGAGGAGAAGGGGACGGCAGAGGATGAGATGGTGGGATGGCATCACTGACTCAATGGACATGAGTTTGAGCAAACTCTGGGAGATAGTGAAGGACAGGGAAGCCTGGCCTGCTGCAGTCCATGGGGTCTCAAAGAGTTGGACACGACTGAGTGACTGAACAACAACAATTAACCAGTGTTAGATGTTGACTGCCCCAGGAAGGGGACACGACCTCCGGTGGTTTCTGAGATAGACTGTCTTGAAGCTGGCATATGCCAACATCCCCAGCAGCTGGGGGCATGGGTGCTTCTTTCCTGAAAGAATAGGTGGTGGGGTGGGAGCGGGAGGGGAGGACGATTATCTGTCTGCCTGATGACAGCATCCACTACAGTTAGGCACAACTGAGTCCTGCAGGTAGCTCAGCCACCCGGAGGGATGACCCAGGCTTTGTGGACAAACCAGCTGCAGGGAGAAAGAGGGAATCCAGCCTAACAGGCGGAGAAGGCGATGGCAACCTGCTCCAGTACTCTTGCCTGGAAAATCCCATGGACAGAGGAACCTGGTAGGCTGCAGTCCATGGGGTCGCTAAGAGTTGGACACAACTGAGTGACTTCACTTTCACTTTTCACTTTCATGCACTGGGGAAGGAAATGGCAATCCACTCCAGTGTTCTTGCCTGGAGAATCCCAGGGACGGGGAGCCTGGTGGGCTGCCGTCTATTGGGTTGCACAGAGTCGGACAGAACTGAAGTGACTTAGCAGCAGCAGCAGCCCAACAGGCAGCAGGCAGGATCAGGGTGGCCCAGAGATTCAATCTTGTTTGGAGACAGAGAGGTGTGTCAGTGGAGGGCAGGGTCTTAGGCTGAAAGGCTGAGGTTCAGTGAGAAGTTTCATGCCCGGGGGGCTGGATGGGGCTCTAAGTGCCAGGAGAGGCTCTTGTTCTTGAGGATTCGAGAACAGAGAACCTGACAAGACCAAGGTGGGGATGTGTTTCTAGGACTGGACATGGTGTCAGAGTAGAGTCGCAGCCTCCTGGCAGAGGGAAGTGCCCTCAAAGGCGGGGCTTCTCTGGGTTTGCGTCTAAGGGCCAGCCTGGGTTTGGGGATAGAAAAGAGTAATGATGCTAGAAACCAGGCTGAACTTATAACTCAGTTTCTTTCTGAGTGCATCAAAGACCTGTCTCCCCCAAAGAAGATTTTTAAATATTCCATTGTTTTCCTCCCCTCGGTCTACCTAAGACAGGATAATGGAAGTAATTAGTGATGCTCTAGAAAAAGACTGGGAAGAAGTACTGTCTGTTCTGAGTCAGGAAGACTGGAATTATTTTATAGGAACACAGTACATTGTATCCAGTGAAACTATTTCTTCTTTAGAACAAATATCGCCATTCTTATTTATTTTCCATTTTTTTTCTATTTGTTTAGAGAAAGGCATTTTGTAGTTAGAGTGATTCCATTGTCAATAAGGCCGCTGTTTGCATCTCCATGGACCAGCACAAGGGAAGAGAGGCAGAGCTTTGCCTGTGTATCTGTGTGATTAACATAAAGTTTGACAAATAGCCTGCTCACTTTCTCAGTATCCACAGGTTAATTCAGGCTCCAGAGAAAAAAATGGCTTTACTTGAAGTGTCTGGTCTAATACACTGATCAACATAATGACACTTAAGGAACCTGTATGATTTTCTGGAGAGAGCCTCGTCCTGGAGAGTGGTGGGGCGGAGCCCGACACAGCACAGCCCTGCAGGCCTCCCTGGGCTCCCCAGCTCCTTATCTTCTGTTCTGCTGCCCCCCGCCGTGCGC
>NW_011494720.1:6884542-6903584 GCF_000754665.1 Bison bison bison
GCGCCCACCCACCACAGTGGTGGGGGTGGGGGCCTGAGTGTTCCCTCTGCACCCAACATTCCAAACTGCGGCTTTTTCAGTCTTTAGGAGGGTGACCTACACCGAACACTACATCCCTGATATCCAGGACACAGTCCCAAGAAGAGATGAAAATTGTACAAAGCTGCCCTTCTCTAACCGTGCGCAGGGAGCCTTATTCTATTCTACCCTATTGTTTTATTCTAGGATATTTCACATAAAAATGCCTCTTGACCCACTGAATAGATTTCATGACCCATAGCCTAGCACCCTCCACATGCTGTCCCCAGGCCTCCTGTCTTCACCCCCCACTGTACTCTCCATCTGACCTCCTCCCACTTGCAACCTTGCCCGGGTGAGGCCACCCGCAGCCCATCTTTCCTGCTCTTACTCCTGCCCACGTGCCTCCCCAGGCCTTCCCGACGCCCCGGATGGTGATTCTTCCCGCGTGTCTGGCAGGCAAGGTGCTCCCTTCCTCTCCGAGGACCGTGGGCTGGATGAGCACTCAACCTGGCCCGATGGCAGTCCCTCTGTTCCCGTGCCTCTGGACTGCTGGGAGGCACAGGCAGGCACCAAGTCAGTGCCTCCGGAGCTGCATGAAAACGATAATGTCCTTGGGTGACGGGCCAGCTGAAACCTGCCTTTCCAAGGTTCTGACATCTGTTTCCAGGTTCCCATCCAGGCGTGGAGTGTTGGCGTCAACCGCCTTCATTATTGATGTGTCAGACGCTGAAGACTTTCTGCAAGAGGCACTGCAGGAACACCAATAACCCAGCATTTAGACATAGAGGTCAAAGATAGAAAGCTGGTGTTTCAAGTAATGGACTTCTAAAAACTATTTTTAGAAGCACAGAAATATGTAAACACAAGTAGTTATCAAAATAATGCTTTTCCCATGATTCATGTTGACTCTGGTCAATCTCTTGGCAAACCGTGTTCTAGAATTTTACTCGCTGCATCTGGGAATCCTTTTCTTTTACTTCTGATTTTGTAATAGTAGAACTGTTTTTTTTTTTTTTTAATCTCCCCATTTTGCAGATGAGAAAACTAAGGCCTGGGAGACTAGATGACTCATTCAAGGTAACACAGAGGCCTAACAGCAGAGGCAGGGTGAGAATGTATGTCTTCTGATTGCCAACCTAGGCCTCCCCTGCCCATCATCCCTTCTTGAGGTAAGGGAGGTAGTGAGAGGAAGTGTGATTTTTCTCCATCCTTGTAACTGTCAACAGATCTTGTCTTCAAGATGAAATCCTTTTGAAAATTAAAAAAAACAATTTTTTTCATGTGGACCATTTTTTAAAGTCTTTATTTAATTTATTACAATATCGCTGGTGTTTTTGGCTATGAGGCATGTGGGAATCTTAGCTCCCTGACTGGGGTGCGAACCCGCACTCCCTGCATTGGAAGGAGAAGTCTTAACCACTGGATCGCCAGTGAAGTCCTGAAAATTTCTTGCTTTAAGCTTGTATTTCTTCCTTGGAAAAGTGATGAGTGAGCCGCTATTTCATCCCTCATTCTCAGACCGGTACATACTATTGCATTCTGAACTGTATCTGTTGCATTTCACGATAAAGAATTACGTTCATCTTCACCTGAGTTCATAGAGTTGGCTGTATTTTATAGCACCTGCTTTCATTAAAGTCTAAGCACATGCAAGAAAATGCAAATACAGTTCCTAATAAGCGCTCTTGGATGGGAGAGGGGTTTTTAACAAAATTTCTTTGTCTTGTCCCTTCCAGCAAATACCATTTTGCTGTTTCACCATCTATGATGAAAGTAAATAACCTTCTAGGTAATGAACAAAAGACTACATTTTGTGAAACTTGTGGTCATTTAATTGGATTAGAATGAAATAGTCACCGGTGTTCCTTTATTTTTTTCTTCCATTTTTTAAAACCTTATCAGCCTGTGAAGGAAATGGCAACCCACTCCAGTATTCTTGCCTGGAGAATCCTGTGGACAGAGGAACTGTAGGGTCGCACAGAGTCGGACACAACTGAGCGACTTCACTTTCACTTTTCACTTTCATGCACTGGAGAAAGAAATGGCAACCCACTCCAGTATTCTTGCCTGGAGAATCCCAGGGACAGAGGAGCCTGGTGGGCTGCCGTCTATGGGGTCGCACAGAGTCAGACACCACTGAAGCGACTTAGCAGCAGCAGCCTATGAAGGGGCCTTCCCAGGTGGCACTAGTGGTAAAGAACCCGCCTGCCAGTGCAGGAGACCCAGGAAACGTGAGTGCGATCCCTGGGTCAGGAAGATCCCCTGGAGCAGGGCATGGCAGCCCACTCCAGTATTCTTGCCTGGAGAATTCCCATGGACAGAGGAGCCTGGCGAGCTACACTCTAGGGTCTCAAAGAGTCGGACATGACTGAAGCCATGTGGCACACACGCAGCCTGTGAAGAAGCCAGTTTCTTTCTTCCCTGACCCACGGACTCAAGGCTTCTAGGACCCCAAACTCCTGCACTATTGCTCCCTTAAGCATTCCAAAGGGCTGGCCCGAGAACCCTGCCTTCATTTATCATGTTATTTCTCTGGGAGAACACATTCCCACTTTCAAACTCCCGACGTAGGAATTAGCTTTGGGTGCTGCCTATTCACCAGAAAAGAAAGCTCATTTCTCAGGAGCTGATTAGCTAAGCAGAGCTCATTAGCTTAGCTTAGTTTAGCAAGTATGATCTCATTAGCTAACGTGATATCATAACACACATGCTCGCAGTGGGTCGGGGAGAAGGCGAGGCGGCCAAGGGAGGCAGCTCGCCCGCTGCGGGGCTGTGGGCCCCGGGGCTCCTGCTAGACCAGTGGCAACCTGCGCCCAGACGGTGCCTGGTGCAGGGGGCACTGCCAGGTGCACAGCCCGAGACTGGTACCCAGTGTGGCACGGGGGCGCTGCCTGTCAGTGCCAGGTGCCTGTGAAGGGCTTTCGTGCTTTATCTTGCTTGATCCTCACATGACCCGGACGCTTGCTGCTGTTATCAGTCCTATTTTACAGATGAGAAAACAGATTGAGTCACCGGTCATTGGAGCCTGTTGTCCATAAAACAGCGTTTGCTAAAAGTGGCAGATGCCTGTTTTGGGCCGAGGTGTAGGGCCGGGGAGTTTGTGTCCTACTCTGCTTTAGTCCAGCAATGATTCAATATTCTTTGCTCTCTGGAGACATCCTGCTACTGACAGTAGACTGTGAGTAGATACTGTGAGTTGCTTTATGGAGAGTCTCTCTCTGCATTTCTCTCCAAAGTGCAGCTGTGTG
Source organism: Bison bison bison (assembly GCF_000754665.1). NCBI lineage: Eukaryota > Metazoa > Chordata > Mammalia > Artiodactyla > Bovidae > Bison > Bison bison. The sequence continues at coordinate 6,887,812 of NW_011494720.1, forward strand.
GGACTTCCCTGGTGGTTCAGTGGTTAAGACTCTGCACTGTCAGCACAGGGGATGAGGGTTCAATCCCTGGTGGTGGAACTAAGATCCCACAGGTGCTGCCCAACGATGAAAAAAAAAAAGGCACAGCTGTCTGAAACCTCAGGTTTTTCCTCTAAACGTGATATAGTAATAGCCTCTGGCGGTGATTGGCGGAGAAAACGTTTCTGGAGCTTTTAAGCACTGTGCTTAACTCACTGCCACAGATGACTTGTTTTAAAATAAACTTTTAATTTTAGTGTGTTTTTAGACCTACAGAAAAATTGTGAAAATAGGTAGCTTTTTAATTTGCTTGTTCATATTTCGCCTCTTCCTCGTATGCTCTTTAGCCATTGATAGATTTTTTCTCCTTGGGTGTTAAGAGCTCATGAGTAAATTCTTTATGCACTACTGGCATCTCAGGAAAAAAGATATACACAAGTACATTAGAAACAGTGGGTGAAAAAAACAATTCTCCCAGGTCAGCCCGTGCTGTACATTCTTCCCTACATGCCTTCAGAGGTGGTGGAGTTCAACTTTGGTGTGTGAAGAGCAGCAAAGCTTTCTCTCCTCTGTTTCCTTTATTTTCCTGGTTAATTAAAAAAATATATATATATTCCAAGTAGCTCAGGAACATTTTATCTCAAGGTCTGACTCCAGAAATGTGAAACAAGGAGAGACACCCATCTGGGAACATTTTTGTATCTCCAAGATCCTGTGGGACACCTAAGTAGGTTCAAAAAAGGTTTTTAGTATTCTTTCCTCATCAGTTCAGTTCAGTTCAATCGCTCAGTCGTGTCCAACTCTTTGCGACCCCATGAATCACAGCATGCCAGGCCTCCCTGTCCATCACCAACTCCTGGAGTTCACTCAGACTCATGTCCATCAAGTCGGTGATGCCATCCAGCCATCTCATCCTCTGTCGTCCCCTTCTCCTCCTGCCCCCAGTCCTTCCCAGCATCAGACTCTTTTCCAATGAGTCAACTCTTCACATGAGGTGGCCAAAGTACTGGAGTTTAAGCTTCATCATCAGTCCTTCCAAAGAAATCCCAGGGCTGATCTCCTTCAGAATGGACTGATTGGATCTCCTTGCAGTCCAAGGGACTCTCAAGAGTCTTCTCCAACACCACAGTTCAAAAGCATCAATTCTTTGGTGCTCAGCTTTCTTCACAGTCCAACTCTCACATCCATACATGACCACAGGAAAAACCATAGCCTTGACTAGACGGACCTTTGTTGGCAAAGTAATGTTTCTGCTTTTGAATATGCTATCTAGGTTGGTCATAACTTTCCTTCCAAGGAGTAAGCGTCTTTTAATTTCATGGCAGCAGTCACCATCTGCAGTGATTTTGGAGCCCCAAAAAATAAAGTCTGCCACTGTTTCCACTGTTTCCCCATCTATTTCCCATGAAGTGATGGGACCAGATGCCATGATCTTCATTTTCTGAATGTTGAGCTTTAAGCCAACTTTTTCACTCTCCACTTTCACTTTCATCAAGAGGCTTTTTATTTCCTCTTCACTTTCTGCCATAAGGGTGGTGTCATCTGCATATCTGAGGTTATTGATATTTCTCCCGGCAATCTTAATTCCAGCTTGTGCTTCTTCCAGCCCAATAAATTTGACCAATAAACCTGACCAAGTGTATGTATGATGATGATTTAGAAAGTATGTTGTGTTTCTAATAACTCCACTACATATTTGCATAAGTAACTGAATTTGGAGCAACGATTTACTCAAATAGAAATTTTTTTTTTATCATAACAGCCTAGCAATGGTTTCACTTTACAAGTGAGGCTGTGGTTCAGTGTTTAGACATACTGATTGATCTGAAAAAAAAATAAAGCATTATTAAAAGAAACTTTGTCATGATTTTGTAATAATTCAGTATGGGGTATCAGCTGAGAATTCTGGGTAATTATTCCCCAGCCCCACCCCGCTGTGACCTGTCTTTTCCTCTTTGTTCCCTTTTCTATTTGGAATATGCCACCCTTGGCATCATTTGTTGAATTAAGTCTTGTCCTTTTGAGGGAACACCCTTTTAAATATTAATTCCCAAGGGGAGAGGTAATATGTTAAGTTTGTATTATGCCACCTCCAGAGTGTGTGTTCACTTGTCTCTTTCTTACCAGGCCTGGGGCTGTGAATAGGAAGCTACTTTGGGGGATGGTAGGGATGGTGTGGTTTGACTCAGAAGGGAGGGGCCCTGAGAAGCACAAAGGAAGAGGAAGTAGGTTGAAAGGATTCCAGCCAGAGTCACAGGGTCCCGTGTGTCTGGCCATTCTGACCCTGTGATGGGTTCACAGGTTTTGCTGTAAGTGGGGTCATGATTATTATGTTGAGTTTATGATGCTGATAGACCAGGACATTGAATTGATATGCCTTTGGTTGAGTATGATTTCAGAAAAGTTTAGCTCCAGAAATTGGATGGAATTTGGCTTGTTGAGTTAGTAGAGGACATAGTCCTAGACTCAGAAGGAATATCTGTTTAAGCCAGAGGTTTCCCAAAGAGCATCCTGATTGCTCCGTCACTTATATGGTACCTTTGTGTAAATTGGAGAAAGTCATTCCTTCAAGGTGATTTGTTTCCACCTGTCAGTAAATTATCACTATGTAAATATTTTTTATTAAAACAAAGACATTTCTATGCTGGAAAATTATTAAAGCTATAACTCTGTGATGTCTACAGTGTAAATGCTGCTGCTGCTGCTAAGTCGCTTCAGTCGTGTCTGACTCTGTGCGACCCCATGGACTGCAGCCTACCAGGCTTCTCTGTCCATGGGATTCTCCAGGCAAGAACATTGGAGTGGGTTGCCATTTCCTTCTCCAATGCATGAAAGTGGAAAGTGAAAGTGGAAAGTGAAAGTGAAGTTGCTCAGTCGGGTCTGCCTCTTAGCAACCCCATGGACTGCAGCCTACCAGGCTCCTCCATCCATGGGATTTTCCGGGCAACAGTACTGGAGTGGGGTGCCATTGCCTTCTCCACAGTGTAAATAGTGCCCCTTAATTGTAATGCTTTTGTTTAGTGCCCAAGCTGTACAACTGAACAGGCAGCCCTCCTTCTTTTTCTCTAGTCTTCCTCTTCTTCCATTTCTTTGGCAATGATGAGTCCTCACTGACCTACCAGCCTGAAGTGCAGAAAAGCCTGTGCCTATCTGCAGGTCAGAAAAGGAGGCAGGGAAAAGGAAGATAGAGTCCTGCTTGTCGAACATCCAGGTATCCGCCATTAGTGTATGCATTGGCTTTTCATTTAAGCAGCACCATTTTCAAACCTTGGATTGGGAATGCCCTGGATATATAATAATATTTCCATAAATATAAGGGGTACCTATGATGGGCCAGGAATTTGGATGTGTGCACGCTCAGTCGCTAAGTTGAGTACAAGCAGCATCCCAGAGGTGATGTCTGGATGGGGAGCCCTCCACCCCACGGTACGGTTGTCATTTGGGTGAAGGTCCTAGGCATGTCATATTCTCCCAAGGTTTTGCTGGCCTGATTTCCCTTTGTTCAGCAAAAATTTATTGGCTGCAAGAAAACTTCCCATCTATCCCTTAGAAGGAAAACACACTCTTAATGTTCTTCCCATTATGAAATTAAATTCTCCAAATAATTGTCTTAGACTGCTTAGACCAAGCTACTTTTCATTGGAGAGGACACAGAAGCTATCTCAGGCTCAAAGTAAAAGCAAAAAAAAAAAAAAATGAACTCGGGTGCTTTGGCCACATGATTATAATAAAATTGGTGTACTTTCAAGAAGGGCAGACCTGGGTGCCTATGTGTTCATTTAATTAGTCTGATGGGACAAGCACTTCTTGTTTGCCTGGCTCCATGTTCTGTATTTATTTCGAGTTGATTAGGATGGCATGTGAACTTGGAAGTAAATAAATTTTGATTGGGTGGATTGCTTGGCTAAGTAAACTCACCATCTACTTCTCAGAAATCAAATAATCAGGAAGCAGGTTGTTTTTCTGTGAGTGCTCTGTGCTCTTGTAAGTACTGTTGTCATATGGCTAGGAAATATGAGAGTCTTTCCTCAAGAAATGATAAAGGCCAAAGGTAGAACTGGGCCCAAGAAGGAGCCAGATATATTAATGATGATAAATCTTTAAGGGGTCATTTTGTTGGCTGGATCTGATATGTAGGGGATATGTCTGTTTTATACATCCATTTTCAGCTAGGATTAGGCTTGTTGTGGATAATAAAAAAAAAAACACCCCCCAAGTAACTGACTTGAGATAAACGTTTATTTTTCTCCCATATAAAATGTTAGAGGTCAGCAGTGCAGGCCAGGCAGCTGTGTCCCACAAGGTCTGCGGAGACCCAGGCTCCTCCCTCTTATCCTTTCCTTATTTCCTGGGATGTCACCTTTGTTCCTGTGATCAAGATGGCAGCCAGGGCTCCAGCAATTGCATCTGAGTTCCAAGCACCAGGATGGAAAAGAGAAGCAGAAGAAGGGGCCAAGAGGGACCCCAACTGACTCCTTTAGAGCTGCTGCATGGCCTCCCCCCTTGCATTCCATCTGCCATGTCCTGATCATCAGGTCCTACCTACCTGCAAAGGCGATTGGGAAATGAGTCAGATCTGAGCTTCTGCGTGCCTGCTTGACCTTCTATGACAGAGGAAGAAGGGGCAAACTGTTCTTCCTGCCTCTGTGTCTGGGGAAGTGGCTGTGTTGAATTCACAGGGTGGCAGTGGATGGCACCTTCTGAGGCCAGACTGGGTGGGACAGGAGGCGGGCCTTCCGGGGCACTGATGCCGGAGCTCCTCAGCCTTCTGGTTTTGGAAGCTCTGATTGGATGCTACCTCCGGGGGGCCAGGTCATCCTCCCCTGTGGCTGCCCTCCGCTCTTCCCAGCATGGACAGTGCAGGTCCTGTGCTCCCAGGTGATCTTCTCTCTTCCATCGAGGAGTTCGTGGGGGGGCCCAGCCACTCTTTTAGTAAATGCCTTCCTCCATGGATGCTAATGGAGCAGCTACACAAGCCCAGCGCTAGAACACAGCAGGTGACAGAAGACACCGTGCCTCTGGCTAGTGGGGAGACTCCAGAATCCACGGAAGTGGTCAAACAAGTGAATTACCCTCAGCCTGCTTGTTTCTTCTTTCTCTTCACTGCCACCATCATCCTAGGAGAGTGTTCTGTGGTTCCTGATGCCTCCACGGGTGTGGTGGCCTCCCGGTGGACAGGTTTTCTCCTCCTCGCTTGGCCGCTGTCCTAAGAGGTGGCCAGTGCCTCCTGGGAGCAGGCCTGGCTTGTCAGCATGTCCCCAGTGGCTTCTGTTTGTGGCTGGGAGCCTGCCCAGCCCTATGGCATCTGGTTTTCATTTCTAGTTTGGGATCCTCTGGGTCCCAAAGGTCAGCCAAGCTGCAGTCAGGAAATATGTCGTGCTTACGGTGTAATCACTTCCCACTGAAGGTGGGAAAACTCTAAGGGTAGAGTGTACCACGTCATTTTAGTGTTATTCGGGCGTGGGGAATACTTGTCTAGGGAAACTGGCTGGTTTCGTTACAGCGTATTAAAAAAAAAATGATTTCTGAGTAAAAAAGTAAGAATTTATGTATTAAAGTTTGCAGACTTTGGAGCTAAAAATAATTTTAAAAATCTCATCGCAAACTCAATTATGAGACACCTTAGAAAGGCTTCCCTGGTGGCTCAGATGGTAAAGAATCTGCCTTCAGTGTGGAAGACCCAGGTTCGATGCCTGTGTCAGGACGATCCCCTGGAGAAGGAAATGGCAACCCACTCCAGTATTCTAGCCTGGAGAATTCGTGGACAGAGGAGCCTGGCGGGCAACAGTCCATGGGGTCGAAGAGTCAGACACTTTCACTTTCAACAGTCCATGGAGTCGAAGAGTCAGACACTTTCACTTTCACTTCACTTTACAAAGAACAGGCTCTGAAGAAACAGTTAAGGAAGTAGTCCATCAGACGAGTCCAGTTCTCTTGGAAGCGCTGTGTGGTGTGACAGGTGAAGGAAGCCGTAGTGAAGGAAGCGATGGATGAAATGTTACCTGCCTTAGCAGGATACTTGACTCCTTCTTTAACACTATGAGCAGCCAGAAATAGCCCAGGCCTGTGGCTCATGGAACCACAGTTGATAAAAATTCCTGGGAAACTTTTTTTTCTTCTGTATTTTCCACTTATATTTTTGACCACGCCTTTTCAGCTTTCTTCAGAGATAGTCTTTATCCAGGAGAAACTTAAATGTTTATTTTCTCTTAGATTTTGACTTGGCAATCCTGGTGAATTTCATTTTTATCTACTAAAAATCTGTTTTCCCTCCTGGGAGAGGATTATATTTTGTGACACCTCCGAAGTCAGAACTTAAGACTTGTTTTGACCATGGGAATGTGAGCAGTGTTTGTTCTTTTTTAGAAATTAATTTTTATTGGAGTATAGTTGATTTACAGTGTTATGTTAGTTTCAGGTGTACAACAAAGTGATTTAGTTATATGTAGGAGAGAGGAACCTGGTGGGCTATAGTCCACAGAGTCAAACTCGATTGAAGTGACTTAGGACGCATGCTCATACATAGATATGCTCTTTTTTAGATTCTTTTCCCATGTAGATCATTACAGAGTATTGAATGGAGTTCCCTGTGCCATACAGTAGGTCTTTATTAGTTGTCTATTTTATATTTGTGTGTTAGTCACTCAGTCGTGTCCAACTCTTTGTGACCCCATGGACTGTGGCCCACTAGGCTCTTCTGTCCATGGGATTCTCCAGGCAAGACTACTGGAGTGGGTTGCCATTTCCTCCTCTAATTTTATATGTAGTATTGTGTATATGGGAAGCTTTTAAAATGCCAACTTTTGCCTCTTGTCTTAGACCTAGTGAATCAGTGTCCTAGGGCTTGGGTTGATGTAGTGAGAGCAGTGATGAAACTCGGGAGATGTTATTTATTCAAAGCTATCAGTAGGTAGAAGAATTTTTTCCAAAGTCTCAAGAGGTTGTTTATAGTGTAAGATGCCATTTCCATAACATTCTTGAAATGACAGCATGTAGAGATGGGGGTTAGGGACGGGGTGGGAGGCAGTGACTGAGACAGGCCATAGCAGGGGTTTCCTTGTGTTGCCAGGACACTTCTGTATCTTGGTATATTATACATGTGATAAAATGTCATAAAATTATATGCAAAGACACACCAAATAAATGAGTGCATGCAAAAATGGTGCAGTCTGAGTAGAGCTTGTACTCCAGTTCACGGTGCTGTGCCCACCACCCTCCTTCAGCCCTGTAAGATGTCACTAACGGGGCAGGTGGGGTGATGGGTACTTTCTTACATAGAAAACATGATCTGAGAGAAGCAGCTTAGGAGAACAAGAAGAGGAAGGAGAGAAATGAAGAGGTTGAGTACTCTGCACTATTTTTACAACCTCTTGTGAGTCTATAACTATTTCAAAATCAGAAGTTAAGAACTTTCCAGGTGCCTCTGATGTGCAACCACTGGTTGAGGGCCCACAGTCATTGGATGTGCGTGCCCTTGTTGGGTGTGGGTGGATTCGGGTGAAAGTGACAGGGGCAGGAAGATCAGCCTTGGAGCTGAAGTTTGTTGACTGTGTTGTCAATGGCTGCTTGATGGGATACACTTTGCAGTGGGAATTGTCTTAGCTTGAAGTGATCATTGCGTTCGAAATTCAGGTGAAAGTGATGATACAACTAAGTGATTTTGGTCAACTAGAGAATGAAGGGTCATAAGAACAAGATCACCTGTGAGGGGAAAGAGTCCAGTGCATAACACAGGTTGGAATCTAAACAGAATCATGAAGCTCTAGGAGTCAGTTTGAAGGAGAGCAGCAGTGAGCATAAAGACTTGGAAAGGAAGGTCTTCGAAAAAAGGTACCAAAATGAGATTTTTTTTTTTTTTTTTTTGCCCCAGAGGTTACAGATACGACAGCTTCTAGATCTATGTGCTTTAGAGTGCCAGCGGGTTAGCTGTTTGGGATTGTCAGTAAAGTGAAAAGGTTAGCTGACACTTCTGAGCGACAGATTGAAGTGTGGCTTCAGGAATAAAGTCTTGGAAGTGAGGGAGAGAGTGCATGAGGGAGGGAGAGAACCCCCTTCTGTGAAAATGTTTAAATGCCAAGGGTGGCATCCAGCATAGAGTGAGACTCAGTAAGGCTTTGTAGAAGTGATGGCTATGGGATCCCACTGGGAGGGGAGAGGCAGCCAGGTAACTGCCCGTCAGGTCAGGACTTTGTCCTCACGACATCTAACACCTGGGAGACACCTCTCTAAAATACAGAGATGAGAAGCTGCCAAAGATGTATGTGCAGAGAGAGCATGGATGGACACCCTTCCCTTCATATCCCATCACCTGTGTCTCATGGGTGCTTTGTTGCTATTGTTAAGTCGCTCAGTCGTGTCTGACTCTTTGCAACCCCATGGACTGCAGCACGCCAGGCTTCTCTGTCCTTCACTGTCTCCTGGAGCTTGCTCACAGTCATGTCCATTGAGTCAGTGATGCCAGCCAACCATCTCAACCTCTGTCACTCCCTTCTCCTGCCCTCAGTCTTTCCCAGCATTAGGGTCTTTTCCAGTGAGTCAGCTCTTCACATAAGGTGGCCAAATTATTGGAGCTCCAGCTTCAGCATCAGTCCTTTCAATTAATATTCAAGTTCCTTCAGGATTGACATGGGTGCTTGCAGTTACAGTTTCTCTAATTCAATGTTATCAGTGATGGCACCCCACTCCAGTACTTTTGCCTGGAAAATCCCATGGTTGGAGGAGCTTGGTAGGCTGCAGTCCATGGGGTCGCTAAGAGTCGGACACGACTGAGCGACTTCACTTTCACTTTTCATGCTCATGCATTGGAGAAGGAAATGGCAACCCACTCCAGTGTTCTTGCCTGGAGAATCCCAGGGACGGGGGAGCCTGGTAGGCTGCCGTCTATGGGGTCGCACAGAGTCGGACACGACTGAAGTGACTTAGCAGCAGCAGCAGTACTCACTGGTGTGAAGTCACTGCCTTAGACACTTGGCCTGAGGAGGGAGAGTTCTTATTTCATAGCTTTAAAATTACCTGAAATGGGCAATGTTCTTTCAGAATGATGTTTTTAAAAAAATTCTTCTTAAGGTATCTCTCTTTTGGAGCATTTCTTTAAAGTCAGAAGACAGCCAAAAAACTTCTCACATTCAGATACTTAGTGGGAAGGATGTGTGGGTGATGGAGCGCCTTCTACACCGCGTTTTCTAAAATGTCCTTTTCTGGCTAAAGCACGTCTCCATGGAACCTTAGAACTCTTCTCTACCCAGAAATCATTCTTTTCTTTCTCCAGAAATGTGCCTGAATCCTGGGTGCCACCAGTGGTGGCTTCTTACGGACAGTCCACTCACTCTGGGTTATAAGTTTTCTGTCTATTAGATGCCATTGTATGCCTTGCCCTCAGGAAAGGCGAAGGGGTGCCAGAGCGTGGAAGACACTGTGGAGGTTTCCCAATGCATTTCTTTCTGCGCTTCTCTACTGTTGGTAGAGATTCATGCACCACTCCCATTGCCATGAGACAGACGGACTGGGTTCCATTCCAGGTGATGTGGGAACTTGCCCTGCCCCAGTGACTGCCTTGCAGATTTATTCAGTGTTTTATGTAGATACATGTGGCACTAAGTCAAGGGAATACAGTCAACAAGTGGTTTTGGATGCTTGTGTTCTAGGAACCCCCACATATATGTGTTTTACGCATGCGGTATTTATTATGGCATGTGTTAGTTGCTCAGTCGTGTCCGACTCTTTGCAACCCCACGGACTCCTCTGTCCACAGGATTCTCAAGGCAAGAACGCTGGAGTGGGTTGCCATTTCCTTCTCCAGTTATTACATGAGGCATTGGAAATTAACTAGCAACTGAGACAGGCAAGGTTCTTATACTCGTGGGGCTTGCAGTTCGATATTGTGTTAGTCTGCGTCCTTGGAGAAGTGGAGGCAAAGGGATCACCGGTGCCTGATTTTATTAGGAGAAATGCCCTAATTGGGGGCAGGGGCAGGAAACAGGGAAGAAGCCAGAAATGTGGGAGAGTCTTTGGACCTGCAGGTCTGACCCCAGTGAAGGCGACAAGGAGAGAAACTTGTGTAGAAGCATCCTGTGTGGTCTAGAGAGCTTTGGCAAAGCTGCTGGAGAGTCTTTGAGTCAAAATCAGAAGACAGGGGATCCCAGGTCTCCCAGGAAATGGTGTGTCTTAGTATTTCCTCTGCTGTCAGTCACTGATTGGGGCGGTCCCGGGAGCCGTGGCCGCAGCATGCGCACCCCGCAATGGATGTCCAAGGGCAGCAGCTGAGGCTCTCCTTAGTCCATGACACTCCTTCTCAAGGCTGCCGTGGAGAGGGCAAAGATATTAGCAAAAACACACACAAAAATGTAACATTAGAGCCGTAATGAACTCCGACAAAAGCCAAGCATACAGTGTCAGGAGAGTGTCATGGGGCTGCCTAACCTGTTGGGAAGGGGGGCTAGGGAAAGGGAACCAGGCCAGGGCAGGCTTCCCCAGGGAGCTGAGGTCTGAAGAATCTGGAGGAGTTAACTAGGAAAGTTGGGGAGGAGGCAGCTCTTCTTGGGGCACTTTGCAATGATGGCTCTGGTCTGAGTGTGGGAGTTGCTGAGAGGAGCAGGGGTGGGCGAGGGGGAGAGTTAGAAGGCTGTCAAGGAAAACCTGGTGGGGCGTGAACCAGGTGGGGCAGAGAAGATGGCAAGGGGTGAGGACCCCTTGGAGAAGGGAGAGTGGGCTGTGCTTAGATTGGATGTGGGGGTGGGGGGTCATGAATGATTCCCAGGTTCCTGCTTTGCAGCATTGGGTGCATAGGGAGGGGTCGGGGGGCCGGGCGAGAGATGGAGAGGGAGTGTTTGGACTTGTTGAGCTTGGGATGCTCTTGTCTAACCTGTGAGTCACCTGTGTCTCTCAGGTAGTGATGTATCTAGGGAGAAAGTTTAAAATGAGGGCGAGGCCCCCTAGGATTTGAGAGGTCGAGCTGAGGAGGATGTCACAGTTACTGAGAAGTGGCAGAGAGGGAGGCGGAGGATGGGAGGGGCTGGCGTGGGACAGGAGTCGGGGAGGAGAGTGTTTTGAAGAAGGGGTGGTCAGCAGAATTGAATGCCATGCTGAAAAGGATCGCCGCCTTGGGTAGTACGGAGGTGACCTTCACAAGGACTGCTGTGATGGACAGATGGTCCAGACTAGAGTGGGCTGAGGAATTAGTAGGAGGCAGGGAGCAACCATCTCTTTAAAAGTTTGGCCATGAAGGGAAGACCAGCAGTAGATCGGCAGCTTCCTTGGGAAATGGGCTTCCCTGGTGGCTCAGTGGTAGAGAACCCACCTGCCAATGCAGGAGACAGAGGTTCCATCCCTGGGTCGGGAAGATCCCCTGGAGAAGGAAATGGCCACCCACACCAATATTCTTGCCAGAGAAACCCCACGTTCAGAAGAACCTGGCAAGCTACAGTCCACGAGGTTGCAATAAGAGTTGGATGCGACTGAGCAACTAAACAACAAAAACAAGAGCAGCTGAAAGAGGGATGAGGCTGAGAGGCTTTTTCTCCTTCTTTTTTAAACAGTAGAGACTGAAGTTCATTTACAAGAACCCAATTAAGTCTCAGAGGAAGGGTCGGTTTACTTGGCAGTGCGGGGTTTCCCGAGAGGGCAGGACAGGCGGGGTCAAAGCCCAGGTGGAGGGCTTGGTCTTGGGAAGAGGGACACTTCTCTCTGTAGTCAGAGAGAGGAGACTCGGAGGAAGACAGATTCTAAATATGGAGCTGGCAGTGGCCAAAGGTTTACTTTAAAAACCCCATGATGTTCTCATGTGCGTCCCTGACCCGGCACATTTGCCTTGGACTTTAGCCTGAATGATGGTAACAGTGTTTCATATTTAGTACCTAGACCCAACTACATATGAGGAAGTTGTCCTGTGCTTTTTGCGGCAGTATTTCCTGTAGCTTTTAACATTGGCGATGATGTGGTGGACAAAATTAAACTCTACAGCTATACCTTTAGTACTAAATGCTAATAGTGCTTACCAAAGAAGGGGCGGGGGGGTAAGAAAAAAAAGAAGAATGTGGTGGACCATTTCAGACTGAGCAGAGCAGAGAGCAGAAACATGCTAAACACGTCCGTTTTCACTCAATGGGTTTTTTAACTCAGTTGCCCACCAGCCCGGTTTAGGTGGTAGGGGTCAGGGTGAGGGTCACTTTAAATGAACCTGGGGCCGTAGCTGAATGGCCCTCACACCTGCTGGAAGCTTCTGTGGTGACTGAATTCCCTGCAGGTTCTGCAGAGAGGCAGCTAGCCAACCCTAAATGCTTTGGGCAAGGGTCTTCTTAGTGGAACCTGAGCCAGTTCTCTTGTTTGCATGGGCTGACTTGGCCAGGTAAGGAAAAGTCATCACCTGGGATAGAAACTTCCAGCCACCTTGATCAGCCCATCCATTTCCAGGAACCGAGGACCTGGGCTCCTTAACGTGACAGAAGTTCGAGCTGTGCTTCTTGTTCTTCTTTCAAAAGGGAGGGTGATCATCTCTAGTTGCACCCGTGTTGCTGCAGAAACAGACTCAGGCGCAAAACAGACTTGTGGGTGCCAGGAGGGGGGAGGGAAGGGAGGGATGGAGCCGGAGTTGGGGGTTAGTAGATGCAGACTATTCCATTTAGAAAGGATAAGCACAAGGTCCTACTGAAGAGCACAGGGAACCATATTCAGTCTTCCGAGATAAACCATAACGGGAAGGAATATGAAAAAGAATATACATGTAGGTGTATAACTGAGTCACTGCCGTACAGCAGAAAATTAGCATGACGTTGTAAATCAACTATACTTCAATAAGAAGATAAAGGAAAAGGCCTAGAGATTGCTTCATAAGTTGGGATGTCAGGTGCTTGGCAGGGAACGTTGAGTGTTGAGCTTGTTTCTCTAAGAATACAATCTAAAGCGACCTTAGACACTCGATGGTATGAAACCATAAGAGGTTCACAGAGACAGTGCTGGGTTCCAGCTGTGTGCCCATGGCCAGCTCCCTTCCCCTCTCTGGGCTTTGCCTTCTTCCTCTGGAAAAATGACTGAATGGCCTCCACTGTTGTCTAGACAAATTATTGATATTGTCTTTATTGCCAGTTTATCAAAGAACCTTGCAAGAGATAGGAAAGTATTAAAAAAAACCACCACTCAGATGAATTTATAGAGGCGGGAAGGGAAGGAGAGTGGTAAATAAAGAATGAATAGATCCCTGCAATGAATACCGGAGTGGGTAGCCTATCCCTTCTCCAGGGGATCATCCCGACCCAAGAATCGAACCAGGGTCTCCTGCATTGCAGGCAGATTCTTTACCAACTGAGCTATCAGGAAAGCCCTGCTTATGGAATAAAGAATGGTAACTGGGTCATATTAGGGCTTTTATAGAACAGGTAGGATGGGCTTCATGGGAGAAAAGCTTATCAGAAAAGAACTTGTCAGAAATCTGACATCCATTTTGTAAAATCCTGAAAGACTTTAGAAAGATGGATTAGAGGTTGGTGGTCAAAAGACCTCCACGGGAGGTATAATTTTCTAACCTGAAAAAATACCAAAGACAACATGTCAGTCCCTTGGTGATTCTGATGATGAGCCAGGACAGTTGGCAGCCCTGGGTCTCAGGAGATGGAGCTTTGAGTGCAGGGCTCCTAAAAGCAGACGACATGAAGTTTTAAAAAAACTACATTTTGCTATTTCTTTTCACTCTACAATTCCTCTTCCCGTCTGAAACATTCAAACGAGGCTTGTTTCCTTGGGAGATTTTTTTTTTTCCTTTGCATATAATCAGGCACACATTTTCAGTGTTTCCAAACTGTTTATTTTTCTTGGATCCTTCAAAGGTACAGCAAGGAGGCAGGTCAGCTCTTTGTACGGTGAACCTATATAAAGCCGTAAAGTAGGTCACACTTGCATATCGGGTATGGCTCTGCCTGCCTCTTCTCCTCTGTGGGAATAATTGATCTGGAAGCACCTGGGTGGAGTTCTCAAGGACTGTTTCTTCTATTACTAAGATCCTATGTAACATGTGCGCTTCAGTCGCTTCAGTATGTCTGACTCTTTGGGACCCTATGGACTGTAGCCCTCCAGGCTCCTCTGTCCATGAGATTCTCTAGGCAAGAATACTGGAGTGGATTGCCATGCCCTCCTCCAGGGGATCTTCCCAACCCAGGGATGGAACCTGCGTCTCCTGTGTCTCCTGCATTGCAGGAGGACATTAAATAATTTCACTTGGGTGGAAGGTGATGTGATAGGAAAAGGGAGGGGTTCGCGGGAAAGATGTCCTTCAGCTTTTGAATGAGTTTCTTCAAGGCTGGAGCACAATTCTTCGATGAAGGCTAGAGAAAAGTTCTTGCCAGCCAGGATTTTAAGTGTAAAACTGATGAAAGAGAAGCCAAACACTGTTGAAGACACACTGCTCTAGTCTGCTGAGACTAGAGCTCTGCACACATCCACGTGTTTGGCATTCAGTGCGGATGGACAGTGAGTCCGAGTTACCTTCACGTGGCCAGGACTGTCTAAGAAATCTTCAGCCTGAACTTCGAGTTGATGTGATGGAACCGCTGGCTGAGGTGGGATAGTTGAGCCCAGCTGTGCAAGATAACAAGGCCCTTCAGACCAGTTTATTCGCCGGGCAGCTGTTTTTATCTTCGTGATTGCCTTTAGCACTGCTGCCACCACCCTGGGGACCAACTGTGAATAATACATAATGACTTCCCTTTGGCACGTAGGCCACCCTAGCTCAGAGTCACCAAGGAGCTCCTGCAAAGTCATCTGGGGGCTTCCCTGGCAGCTCAGTGGTAAATAAGTAGATAAAATTATCTTTAAAAAAAAACACTTGGTTTTGTGGGGGCTGGGCTCAGAATCTCATCACGGATTTGTGTCTGCAAAATGCCGGGCTCAAGTGGGGTTCTGGGGACACCCCGGGGAACAGAAGGAGGCCCGGCCCCCAGTGGAGCAGTGTTGGGGGGTAGGGTGGGTGGGGGCGGGGGCACAGTGGAGGAGGGGTGTGGCGGTGAAGACACAGGAACAGTGAGAGCTCAGCTGGGGGGGGCGGGGGAGGGGCTCCTGGGCCCCAGGAAAGGCATCAGAGAGAGTCAGAGGAGAGAGGGGAATTCTCCTGGGGTTGATAAGAAAGCTCCCTGCAAAGTGGGGACCACAGCCCTCCTGAATGTTACTATGTGTTGGGACAGGGCCAGTCTTTTTGGTGGGGAGGTAAACCTCTGTGTTTCTTTTTAATAACCCCATTGGAGCATGATTCAAAATTGGTATCTGTGCCGAGTGAAGGTAGTTTATAAATGCCCAGTAGATAAGCTGGGCCCTAAGAATGAATCTTTTTTTTTTTTGGAGGGGGGTGTTAGTTCTAAAAGGTCTTGTAGGTCTTCACAGAACCGTTCAACTTCAGCTTCTTCAGCATTACTGGTCAGGGCATAGACTTGGATTCCCGTGATATTGAATGGTTTGCTTTGGAAATGAACAGAGATCATGTCACCCTGCTTAGTTAACTTATATGCAGAGTACATCATGAGAAACGCTGGGCTGGAGGAAGCACAAGCTAGAATCAAGATTGCCAGAAGAAATACCAGTAACCTCAGATATGCAGATGACACCACCCTTATGGCAGAAAGTGAAGAAGAACTAAAGAGCCTCTTGATGAAAGTGAAGGAGTAGAGTGAAAAAGTTGGCTTAAAGCTCAACATTCAGAAAACTAAGATCCCGTCCCATCACTTCATGGGAAATAGATGGGGAAACATGGAAACAGTGTCAGACTTTATTTTTTT
>NW_011494720.1:6903765-6913813 GCF_000754665.1 Bison bison bison
AGGTTTTTCCAGTAGTCATGCATGGATGTGAGAGTTGGACTGTGAAGAAAGCTGAGCGCCGAAGAATTGATGCTTTTGAAGTGTGGTGTTGGAGAAGACTCTTGAGAGTCCCTTGGACTGCAAGGAGATACAACCAGTCCATCCTAAAAGAGAGCAGTCCTGGGTGTTCACTGGAAGGACTGATTCAATAATTTGGCCACCTGATGTGAAGAGCTGACTTATTGGAAAAGACCCTGATGCTGGGAAAGATTGAGGGCAGGAGGAGAAGGGGACAACAGAGGATGAGATGGTTGGATGCCATCACCGACTCAATGGACATGAGTTTGGGTAAACTCCGGGAGTTGGTGATGGACAGGGAGGCCTAGCGTGCTGCGGTTCATGGGTCGCAAAGAGACACAACTGAGCAACTGAACTGAAGAGTGAATCTGGAAAACTACACAAAACCTGGATTATCTTAAAATTATTCTTAAAGTATTATTGGCAGCTCTAGTTTCTCAGAGGGTAACAGTGGTGTGGATCATTGGTAAAAGTTTTGTTTGATTTTGGACTTTGTGTGCATTTGGACTGTGTCTTTTAAGTTTTGTTCTGGGTAGGCAAGGTGAAAATTAGCTTGTTCCCCGATTCACACTGACAGCAGGTAGCTAGAAAGATGATAAGGTTTTTGAGGACAGGGAGTGAAAAGAACTAAAAAAAAATGAACACTTTCTTGTGGCTGACCTTAGAATGTGTACATAAAGTCTCACGTGGATGAACTTCTAGGCACTGTTTTTTTGTATGTATATTTTCCATGTGAGTTTCTGTGGATTGCTGAAATCCTTTGGCCTTAATGAAGGCACTTTTCATCTTGATTTAAGAAATTGTTATAAGTACTTCCTACATTAAAAAAGTCAGATAGTCCAGAGGCTATCAAATGAAAGCTAGTTCACCTCCTCTTTGGTCCTTCACCTCTATTTGTAACTCCTAGCAGTTTTATAGTGTCCTTCCAGAAATGCACATGGAAGTGTGTGTATGTGTGTGCATGTGTATAAAAGCATATATGTGTATGTGTACATATGTATGGGGATTTCCCTGGTGGCTCAGATGGTAAAGAATCTGCCTGCAATGCGGGAGACCTGGATTTGATCCCTAGCTCAGGAAGATCCCCTGGAGAAGGGAATGACTACCCACTCCAGTATTCTTGCCTGGAATAGTCTATGGACAGAGTATATGCATACACTGTGCAAATGGTTTTTGTCAGCTAATCACATATCTTGGGTATCTTTCCCTATCACCATATATAGAGCCTCTATCTCTTTTTAGGGTCTGCATAGCATCCTATAGTAGAGATGGACCACAATTTACTTAGCCAGAAAGGATTTCTAGGTTTTCAAGTTTTTAAGGCTATTGTTAAGTAGGCTGCAGTAAACATTCCTGTACATACACAATGGCACATACATGTGACTTTATCTATGGGACTGAATAAAAGGATGTTAACTGTTACAGAAAATGATGACTTGAACTGATGTAAAGTGGTGAGACCACTGCTTCCAGTGTGTCCTTCCCAGGATGAGGAAGCCTTTCCTAGAAGACCACTCAGTCATGTCTGACTCTTTGCAACCCCATGGATTGTAGCCTGGCAGACTCCTCTGTCCTTGGAATTTCCCAGGCAAGACTACTGGAGCCAGTATTGCCATTTCCTACTCCAGGGGGTCTTCTGAACCCAGGGATCGAACCTGCCTCTCTTGCATCTCCTCCTGTGGCAAGCGGATTCTTTACCACTGCACCCCCTGGGAAGCCCCAGCTGGTCCCATTATCCAATCTTATACCTCTCACCAACTTCTGAGGGAAATGCATGTTGAGAAGTCAACTTTTATTCTCGTTAAAAAGATAAAGTCCCACAAGTGGGATTACCGGGTTAGCAATTTTAATGCTAAATTTAAACATTTCCTAGACTGCTTTAAGGAAGATGTGGCCCCAATTTATACTTCTGTAGGCATAAATCAGGGTTAGGCAGTTGTTCAGGAAGCGATCTATGGAGCTGAGATTGTTGAACTTTGCTTTTGGAGCCTGTCTAGGAAACGTGACATGTTTTTATTTAACTGTTCATTGTCAGGTGTGTGTGCCCTTTAGAAAGGATGGCAAAAGCATGGGGGAAAATGACGCATTAAAAACTGTAGGATTGGACACGCGGGTGGACAAGACCTGTTCGTACTTCAAGGCCAGAAAGAGGCCTTTAAATTATTGATAGATGAAATACCCCACGGCTTTGAGTCCCTTTGTAATGCACAATGAAAAACAGACTCCTCCACCCGTCCTGCTCTCCTCCCCTCGCTCCAACTCCACTCAGTATTCCAGAAACACAGTAGTGGGGTCTTCAAAGATAGATGTTTTGAATAATTCACCAAGCGTTTGTTGCCCTGTCAATCGGAGCCCCACATGTGTGCTCTGAGATAAGAGCACTGAATTGAGTAGGGAGTGTGGTGGGGGGGCGGTGCGGAGGGGCTAGTGAGGGCACTTTAGTGATTAGATCACTGCACTGGACTGTTGAAGAGTCAGAGCGATTGAACTCTGAAATTCTAGAATGCCATCCTTGTACTCAATTTAAAATGCTCTCAAGGGCTGGGAGCCCATCTTGTGGGACTTGAAATAGGGCTGGCAGTTCATGAGGCGTGGGCTCCCCAGATGGGCAAAAATGAGCTTAAATTTTCTGGCTTCTTCCTCTTGGGTTGTCCCTCCAGTCTGGTCTATGACGACGATAGTGCGGTACATTTATTACAATGAATCACCTGATCAACCTATACTGATACATTAACTGAAGTCCATAGTTTATATTAGGGTTCTTCTTTGTGTTGAAGTGTGGTATGGGTTTTGATAAATGTATAATGTTCAAGCACCTTCAGTTCTAGTATCAATCTATTATCAGTGTTGCTGGTATTGTGGAGCCTGGAAGAGAAGTTAAGAAGACTTTTTATAAAGAACTTGGAGTCTAGAAGTTTTCTATAAACCAAGGTACCAGCACACTGCCTGCTCAGTAGATTGTGGATTATTGGAATATTATGAGCTTTGAGAGCTTGATAGAAAAGTGTTAAAAAAGAAAAATGACAACTCACATTTGGGTTGTATTTTGCATAATTATCTCACCCGAAAATTCATGCATTCATGCAGCATTTCCTGAAGCCCTTCTAGGTTTCAGGAGAGCCTTTTAGCAGCTCCCCAGATGGGGGTTAATTTATTTCCACTGCACAGGTGAGAAAATGGATGAGGTGGAGGAGTAACTTGAACCCAGGCATCTGGTTCTCAGTACAGAGCCCTTTTCACCGGGCCACACTGCAGCCTGGTGGGAAAAGCCGTTTTTCAGGCAGCTGGAGACATTTCTCAGGATGCTCTTAGCTCAGCGATCTTAATTAAGGGGATCGCAGTAGCAGAGAAGAGTGGGTTGAGGGCAGAATGTCAGAAAACTCCCCATGTCGTTAAGATGAACATGGACATCTGTCCAAGTGTTACTGTTGGAGAAGCAATGCCAACTCTTTTTTCTTTAGACATTTCCCATACCTGTCTAGTGCATGTTCCAGGATTTATTTAAAAAAAAGAAAAAAACAAACCTGCATCTCCACTTCTGGATTTTGCACCTCCATCCCACCCTTCCCAGATTTAAGTGAATAGCAGGAGACCAGTTCACTCCTGTGAACTCAGCCTCTGGCGTGGTGTTACCAAGGGAAGCAATTAGCTCTGATTATATGGTGGGAAGGTGTTCAGTGGAAGGTTACTAGTCTTAATAAAACCCAACTTAATTAAAAGCTTCTCATGGGTCATTATTATTTGAGCATACTGTGTGGTCTATTTTTATTTAATGATTTGTAGAGGGGTCTCATGTTTTTAAGCACTACTCCCCCCGCCCCCTTTATCAGAGCAGGTACGGTAAACTGTGATGACCAGGAGGAAGAAGAGCTAGTATGTGTGAGGCATTTGCATAGACCTATTCTGTGCTTTTTTTTGAGTTTGGATTTTTATATTTTGTACCTTTTTATTCTTTTGCACATTTCTTTGTGAAATAGAGTGACTCTTTCATAATCTGACTACCCTGGTGGCCTTTTGTCTGCAGGAGTAAGGATCTGTGTAGTTTTCAGAAAAAAGCAAAACAGCTTAAATGTATGCATTTCAGTTACTTCACTTCCCTCTTTTTAAAAAGCAGTTGATTTACTTTCTTAGGCATTCCCCTTTTCGGTTGATAAGGAAATGTTTCTGTTTCTCAAGGCCAGACAACTAGACTGTGAGATTGTTTGTCAAGAGACACACATACCTTCCCTCAAGACAGCTGGTACTTGAGTGGGTAGAATTTAATGCCATTGGCATTTGTTAGCTTAATAAGGTCCTGAAAAGAGTATTGACCTTGGATTCTAGTCATCTCTCCTGTGACAATAGGCCTTAGTTTTTCCACCTCAAAAACGGGTAAAATGAAGCCAATGGACAGGTTTCTAATGAAGGAACTGACACTGATATTTATGTGTTAGAGTCTTTATTTATATGCAGGAGCACTTTTGAAATTCTATTTCCTTTTATTTAGAATTTGTGATAATTCATGCAACACCTGGAAAGGCTATTTTACTTTTTTGTAGATTGTAAATGAAATAGGACAAACATCCAGAGGGAGATATATGAAATATTTAAAAGAGCAAACTGTTTTTCCAACTCCTGAAATTTGTTTACCCCTTGAAATTGAAAGTAAGAAGTCTGACTGTATTTTTAAAATACTAAATTGAAGCCTCTCTTTAATTCAAGTGGGTGAGGCTTTGCTGAGTACTGCAGGATTTCCTGAATATGATTCTTTTTAGCAAATATAACATCTAGGTTAGATTGGGATTGAGTATTCTGACTTGTAGATATTGGTGGAAGTCTGAAGAGACTTTGAAGTGTTCACTTGTTATATCTGAGGTTCTTTGACATAGGAGAGTGGTAAAGTCTCCATTATGTAAATTGGGAGAATGACTTCCAATCAGCAGGTTAACTTTTTTTCCTTACAGTTAAAAAAAAAAAATTTTTTTTTTGGCCTCACAGCATTTGGGATCCTAGTTCTCTGACCAAGGATCTAACCTGCGCCCCCTGTGTTATAAGCTCGGAATCTTAACCACTGACTGCCAGGGGAGTCCTCGAGGTTAACTTTTGAGAAATACAGCTTCTGAGTTGCTGAATCGGGTTTCAGAGTGCTGGCCTAGATACCCCATCAGTGCCCTATGTCTACTCGGAAGCAAGCTGACCTGGCTGACCTTCGAGGTCAGCTGGGTTTAAACTTGTCGTCTCCAAGGCACAAGCTTCTTTCACCTGCGTTTTAACAGACACATGCCTTGTGCTGAAAACAAATACAATCCTCCTTCCTATCAAGCAACACATTCACTGAAATGATTTCCGTAGGTGCTTGAGAGGCAACCACTGTGTGATATATTTAAACTCACTTTGTTCTGTTTGAAAATGTGTTGGAGAGTTATGAACAGGGGGAAAAAGCAAACCGTCAAGGCAGACTGCTGCTGACAGAATGACAGACAGTGGAAATGAGGACTTTTGTTGAAGATTAAGGATTTATTGTTTATTAAGCAGAAAGAGTAGAGATCTCATGGTGATGGTGTACAGCCCCAGCAAAAGTAAACATTGAGTCTGATGAGGTCAAACTCGAGCATAATCACTGCCCTATTTTTTTTTTTTTTTTTCCTAGCACAATTTTGAATTACAAGGGGAAAAAGGCAGACAGAGAACAAACAAGATCAGCAGGTTTTCTGAGGCTGAAACCATTCTGTCCACTCATGATCGACGCCGAATGCCTAATTAACAGAGTCAGAAAACAAAATTAGTGCTTCACTTTACTGTGGACAAACAACCAGTTACAAAGCCTTTCTTCGGGGCCTTGTTAAGTCTGTTCTAGGCCCGAGGCCCAGAAATACTGCCACAGTGATTTTAGTGAAGAGGTGGCACATTTGTGAGAGATTTGGTTAATTATTAAATATACAAACCCCAAATCAGGAGTCATCATTGGCCATCTCTCTTGTACCTCCCATGTCTAATCGATCACCGTGTCCTGTGAATTTCACCAAGTACTGATAAATATCTCCCAGATACATGCCTTCTCTGCGTTCCGTGGGCCCAGGCCCAGCTCTCTGCAGCTCTCACTGGGACCACTACAAGGTTGAGCTCACCCCCATCCACCCCACCCACACCCTCCACCCCACTCTTTAAGGTCCAGCCACGCTAGCCAGAAGCTTCCCAGGTGGTGCAGTGGTAAAGAATCTGCCGGAGATTCTCCTGCAGGAGATGCAGGAGACATGGGTTTGATCCCTGGGTTGGGAAGATCCCCTGGAGGAGGAAATGGCAACCCACTCCAGTATTCTTGCCTGGAGAATCCCATGGACAGAGGAGCCTAGTGGGCTACAGTCCAACGGATCATAAAGACTTGGATACAAGTGAGCAAATGAGCACATGTGCACACACACTAGCCAGAGGGATCTTTTCATATAAACTCCAAAATCACATTGTTCTAATTTTAAAAAAAGAAAGCGTTATTTTTATTGGGATTGCATTTTACATTTCTAGATTAATTTAGGAAGAATCAACATAGCTATGTTACTGAATCTTTCGGTCTAGGAATAGACTTTTTGTCTTCTTTTGTGTCTTCCAGGTTAATTTAAATTTATAGATCTTGTCCAATCTTGTTACATTTATTCTTAAGAATTTCCCTCTTTTGTTCCTATTATAAACGGAGGCCTGTGATTTCAATACCTCTTCAAACTGGTCATTGTTTGTATACAAAGTTTTGCTCTTTCTGAACTCTCTCGTGGTTAGCATAGTTACTTAGTGGATTCTTTTGGGGTTTTTAGCTATACCAGAATATCACACGCACATAGTGATAATCTTAGCTCTTTTTTCTCAATCTTTAAATCTCTGATTTCTTTCACTCAGGTGTGTTGGCCAGCTCCTCAGAGACCAATGATAGAGGACATTCTGTCTTATTCCTGAGTAGTGAAATGCTGTTAGTGTTCCCATGCTAGCTGCTGACTTTCAGACCAAGATAGCTGAATTTTATCATGTTAGGGAATTAGCCATCATTTCTTCATTACCGATGCTGGGAAAGACTGAAGGCAGGAGGAGAAGGGAACGACAGAGGATGAGATGGTCGGATGGCATCACTGACTCAATGGACATGCTGCTGCTGCTGCTGCTAAGTCGCTTCAGTCATGTCTGACTCTGTGCGACCCCATAGACAGCAGCCCACCAGGCTCCACCATCCCTGGGATTCTCCAGGCAAAAATACTGGAGTGGGTTGCCATTTCCTTCTCCAATGCATGAAAGTGAAAAGTGAAAGTGAAGTCGCTCGGTCGTGTCCGACTCCTAGCAACCCCATGGACTGCAGCCCACCAGGCTCCTCCGACCATGGGATTTTCCAGGCAAGAGTACTGGAGTGGGGTGCCATTGCCTTCTCCGCAATGGACATGAGTTTGAGTAAACTCCAGGAGTTGGTGATGGACAGGGAGGCCTGGCATGCTGCAGTCCATGGGGTTGCAAAGAGTTGAATGTGACCGAGCTACTGAACTGAACCTTCTTTACTGAAGCATTTTTACTGAGCGATTTAAAAACTTCTGACCTGATTGCCTCACTCTGGTGCCTTTCGTGGCTCTGCAGAGGAAGCTTTCTCACCTGTGTTCAGCGCCTGGTCCTCCCGAGCCTCATCCGATGCTTCTAGGGAATGCTGGGCCTCTTCTAAAGTTAGGACCCTTGGACACCTGTTTCCTCTGCTGTAAGGGTTACCACTCTGCCTCCCACCCCAGGGTCTTTGCTTGAACAGCTCCCACCATCTTTCTGAGCTTGTCTCAGACTGGATTCCCACCTAGTAGAGAGCCAGAGTCAGGTCACGAGGGGCCTGGTGCGGTGAGTCCCAGGTGGCCAGACCAGGGGCTGGGAGGTCGGGAGAAGGCCCTCAAGCTGGTTCAAGTTCTGATGACAAGAGCGGAGCATCAAGCAGTGGTCCTGGGCTGGGAAGGAGGGACCGACATGGGAGGTATTTTGGAGATAAATCCTCTACAGCTCGTCCACTGAATTCAGGCAGAGATGGGGGACAGGAAAGGGACATCTAGGGTGCCCTGAGGTCACCTCTCTTGTGATTTGATGATGCCATGCGCTGAGATGGGGATTTCACAAAGAGGAGCAGGTTTGAGAGAAAAAGGGGTGAATTCGGTTCGGACAGTCATCCAGCGATCATGGACGGTCTGGCTTTGGTGTGCTGGGCGCTGCACCAGGCTCTCTGTTTTCTAAGTGTGACGTGACCCACAGACACAGAGCTGTGGGCCTGCTGGGTTGGAGGGGCCTGGAGGGCACCCAAGGGGAGGAGAACGCCGGGTCCCGGGATCTGTGGGTCTGGAGCTGAGGGAGGGGCAGGACTGGGGACTCGTCTGCGGTGGATTAGGATGGGGACTGCTCCCACTCTCTGCAGTGCAGGGCCTGGCCAGTTCTTCTGTTATGGGAATCTACCCAGGAGAGGGGGCTGGCTTTGCAGAGCAGGGTAGTGTTTTCTAAACCAATGATCTGTGAACTGGTATCCATCTAAAATTAGCCTGCGAAAAGATAAGCTTTAGCATGTGTCATTAGGTGGAATGACAAGTAATTGAGGGTGAAATTTTCCACTAAAAAAAAAAAAAATCTCTATGCATATCAGGCCCGCTTACGTAAAAGAAGAGTGGGGGGACTTTCCCAGCTGCTCTTTCCAGCAGGCGCCCTGAAGCTGCAGGCTGGCGGGCACCCAGTGGGGGAGCACCAGGGAGGGGGCCCTTGTTTCTCCTGCCACCTTCAGCTCAGGCCTGGGAGGATGTGGACGGAGAGTGGACCTGTGGCGTGTTCATTGGTGCCTTCCCGCCAGTGCTGGGAGCTTCCAGAAGTTAACCATAGCACGCCTTTCGTCATTCGGGGTTCTGGCAAACATGCCATGTTTCTCCCTGCGTCACGTCCCATCCCCTGGCCTTGACGGGCCTTGATGGGCCTTGGCGCCCTTGGGTCGCGGCAGCCTGAGGTCTCCGTGCCCAGCGCTGGCGCTGTTTGTCATTGTTCCTGCCCCTCGCTTCAATCTCGCTTGAGTGATGTTCATGGTCGTGTCCCTGGGTGACAGGAACAGTGAGTCACGGTTTCCCACACCCAGGACCTTTACTTCCTCCCCTTCAGGGGTGACGAGATTGTGTGTGCGGGCGGGGAGAGGTGGGTGACGGCCACAGTCCAGTGACTGGGATCCAGGCGGGGGTCTGAGTCATCCCGCCCGGGGTGGGCGGTGGTGGGCAGGGAGGGGAGTGGGCTGGGGTGGAGGCCTGGAGGAGCTTTCTGAGGCTGCCTTGGCTGCGTCTGGATACAGGGCACCTGGATACTGGTATCAAGACTTCTGGGTCACGCTCTTCCAGCTGAGAGGTGGAATCCCAAACTGGGTCATGAAATCAATTTAATAGGTTGCTGGTCAGAATTAAGAGTGGAATAGAACAGAACAGAAGATGGTACAGATGACCCTATTCGCAGGGCAGGAATAGAGATGCAGACGTAGAGAAGAGATGTGTGGACACGGGTGTGAAGAGGGGGTGGGGTGAACTGGGAGATTGGGATTGTCATATATACATGACCGTATGTAAAAAAGATACCTAGTGGGAAGCTACTGTATAGCACAGGGAGCTTAGCTCGGTGCTCTGTGATGACCTAGAGGGGTGGGATGGGGAGTGGGGGGGAGGCTCAAGAGGGAGGGGATGTATTTATGCATATAGCTGATCCACTGGAGAAGGCGATGGCAGCCCACTCCAGTACTCTTACCTGGAAAATCCCATGGATGGAGGAGCCTGGTAGGCTGCAGTCTTTGGGGTCGCTAGGAGTCAGACATGACTGAACGACTTCACTTTCACTTTTCACTTTCATGCATTAGAGAAGGAAATGGCAACCCACTCCAGTGTTCTTGCCTGGAGAATCCCAGGGACGGGGGAGCCTGGTGGGGTCGCACAGAGTTGGACACGACTGAAGGGACTTAGCAGCAGCAGCAGCAGCAGCAGCAGCTGATGCAGTA
>NW_011494720.1:6913913-6926408 GCF_000754665.1 Bison bison bison
GGTGGGGTCGCACAGAGTTGGACACGACTGAAGGGACTTAGCAGCAGCAGCAGCAGCAGCAGCAGCTGATCCACTTCGTTGTATGCCAGAAGCTAACACAACACTGTAAAGCAGCTATATCCCAATTTTTGTTTAAAAAAGAATAGAAAATAGAGTACATCTCCTTTGGTAAGGGTAAGAATTATTTCGTTAAATTTTATTTCAGTTTGTATGTGTAGGTGTTTTAGACTATGATATAAAAATGCATTTATTGCTATGGGTAATGGGCCCTAAAGTGTAAAAGGCACTGCTCTGGATGGATGGTTGTCTTTAATGAGCTCTTTGGATAAGGATTGAGGATTATTTCTTCATTTTTGTATTCCCTTGCCTCTAGCTACATGTAGCATATATTAGGTACATCTGTAGATAGCTACTTGTGAGTGAAAGAAAGGGAGGAAAGAAGGGAAGAGAAGAAAAAGGAAGAAAGGAAGACAGGAAGAACAATGAGGAGAGGAGAGAAAGCTCTGACTTCATAGCCCCGAAGGGCTGGAATAAGGGGTGGGCCTGTGGATCAGACTTTCATTCTTCAAGCTTCTGCCGGGATCTCAGCAACCAGCTCTTTTCCTTTTTCAAAACAACTTCCTGGGTGATCTGAAAGGTGACTCAGGGAAGGCTCTCATAAGGATGGGTAGGGAGAACCAGCTCCAAACCAAACAGCCGAAGGTCAGGATCATCAGGGACCAAGGAAATGTCTCAGAAAAAGTTCCTGGAGTTCGTGTAATCTCTGCTCAAGGGACCTTGATTGGGTAAACGGTCCGTTAAGTTTCTATTGCTGCTGGAACAAACTTCCACAAATTTAGTGACTTAAAACAGCACACATTTATCATCTTATAGTTCTAGAGGTTGGAAGTCCATAGAGGTCGGAAGTCCAAAGTGGGTCTTACTGGGCTACAGTCAAGGTGTCAGCAGACTGCCTCCTGAATGTCTGAGACAGAATCGCTGTTTCTCTGCTTTTTCCAGGGTCTGCAGGCCACCACATTCCTTGGCTCGTGGCTCCTGCCTCTCAGACTGAATTCTTCTCATGCTGCCTCCTCTGCTGTGTTCTGTCCCAATTTTCTCTTCCACTTTTAAAGACCCCGAGTTTATATCTACAATGGAACTAGACACGCTTATCTCCCTATCTTAATATCAGCTGATTGGCAGCCTTCATTCCACCTGCAGCCTTAATTGCGCTATGCCTTGTAATCTAATATATTCACACGTTTCTGGCATTAGCACGGAGACATCTTGTAGGGGCCATCATTGTGCCTGCTGCGTGTGGTCCATTCTAAGATTGCCAATCAGTGGTGGCCCCTGCCAAAGCCTTTGTGTTTATGTGGCGCACAGTCAGGCCGGGCATATGTGCCATGAGCATGTCATGAACGTGATAAATAGCTCCATTCATACAGAGCAGGGTAGCTGTCCCAGAGGAAAGGCTGATCTGACAGCTGGCTGTGTTAATCGTACAGCCAGGTTTTGGGATGCTCTCGTGTGGTACTTTTACAGAGCTGTTGTATTGCTGATCCACTTGGTGAGGCTGACTGTAAATAGCAACCGTGTTCATCTGGCTCACCTACTCCCATCTGCCAGATTGTGTGTGGAACACATGGTGAAAGGGGTGTGAGTATGGGTAGTAGTGGCTGAGTGCCCATGACAGGCTCTGGGCAGTGTTACTTGACTTCAGAACAGCTGTCTTGGGGTTGGTGCATTACTCTGCCTATCTAGACAAGAGGCAGGCAGGGCTCAGGAGGATGAGTAGTTCATCCAGTAGGTGACTCAGCTGGTTTAAGTGGCAGGGCTGGATTCCAACTCTAACATTCTCCTCTTGGGAACCATCAAGAGGGCAGATGAGTGCCCGGCTCCTGGCCCTGGACAGGAATGTTTCTTTGTTGGGTCAGCTGTGTACGGAGGTCTCCCCCTCTAGAGAGAGCATGACAGTACCAGCATCCATATCCATTACAAGGTGATGTCAATGATGGGAAAGCTGCTGTGGATGAGAATTCTGCTTCGATGACTAAGGATTAGTGACCTTAGTATATCTGATGAGGGTTAAGGAGCAAGTTTCTACATCAGTACTAGTATGGCTGATGTTGAAATCTCTTAACTGTTGAGAGTATCCAGGGTTACTTCACCTCCTTAGGAAATTTAATCTGAACTGGGGGTCACAACAAACCAAACAAGTTACCTGACATTCCCTTTTGGCTTTTTAAAGAAATGGCCCTTTAGGGACTTCTCTAGCAGCATTTAAAGCTCCATGCTTACAATGCAGGGAGTGCAGGTTCGATCCCTGGTTGGGGAACTAAGATCTGGCATGCTGCACGGTGTGACCAAAACAGAAGGGGGAAAAATGAAACGTTCCTTTAGTTTTCCCCCCTTGAAAATGCCCAGCCAATCACAGTCTACCGAAGGGGCTCACTGGTTGGCCTTGCAGGAAGCCACGGGAAGAAGCAGAGTTCACTTGCAGTTTCTGTTTGTGGCGAAATTTGTGTTAAGGTGCAGTTTGAGACTTCTTGTGCTTGTATATATTTGATTTTTTTAAATAAACAAAAAACAGTTCAGGCAAACAAAAGAACTTTGGCTTACTCATCTCTGTACCTCCAGTACTTGTCAGAATGGATGCTCGATAACTGTGTTGAATGAATGGTCATATTATTCATTGCTTTCTTGATAAAATATCATGTGAATAAGAGGCTGTGGGGGACAAAGGAGAACAGGGTGGAGGCCTCACTTCAAGGTGCTTCCTGTCTCACAGATGCGTGTGCCCAGTGCTTTTTCTAGGGACCTTAGTTGTATAGAAGGTGGAAAGCTTATGATGGCAGAGTTCATAAGTCAACTGAGTTTGTATGCACTGCTGCTTTCCTGAACAATTTATTTTCTTTGTTGGGTAGCCTTCCAAAAGGAGGTGGTTTCTTGGATAATTTCCATTATAATTTAACTTAAAATTTGACTTTCTTTGCGATAGAATAAATGGGTTTCCCAGGTGGCGCAGTGGTAAAAAATCCAGGAGACCCAAGAGATGTGGGTTCGATCCCTGGGTCTGGAAGATCCCCTGGAGGAGGGCAACCCACTCCAGTATTCTTGCCTGGAAAATCCCATGAACAGAGAGGAGCCCGATGGGCTACTGTCCATGGGGTCACAAAGAGTCGGACATGACTGAGCACGCACATCATGTCATGTCATGTCAAATCACAAGGTAGGAAAAAAAAAGGTTTAAAATTGCATGGAGGCAGACCTGTTTTGTACTAGAAATCTAACTAAAGCTGTTTCTGCATAATTTGTGAGTGGCAAAATGGCTTTCATGCCACTTAAGCCACTGACATGAGCCAAGTGTTTCCACCTATGGTGGCTGCTAAATTAATGTAGAAAATGTAATAGGAAAAGCATCTTTTCCATGCTTCTTAATGTTGCCACATACTCTTGACATTTAAGCATGTGCAATTTTCTGGGACCATTTTTGTGTTTCTGAATCCAGATGGTTGTTCCAAAAGGAGCACTGTCCCTGCTGATCAAGTGGGAAGCAAAGAAAAAAGTTTCCTTGTGCATGAAAATCCACTTGGAGGGCAGTCCTGCTGTTGTCAAGGGACTGCAGCGCCTCACCTCCCAACATGCAGTGGGTCTGTTTCTAATGAAGATTTTCAATGGCCTACGGTCACTTTTCTTTGAAAACCTTGTCCTGTGCCTCAGCAGATGGCAAGTTTGCATTCGGGCTTGAAATCTAGCACATTGCTGGCACGGTCGCTCTATTTCTTGAGACTTATTTGGGTAATAAGAATTTAGAATTGAATTAAGTTGGCCCTTATACCTAATTATTTTAATTTCATGTGGGCACACGTTTGCAAGCTAAATGCCAAATGCCACTGTGTGGCTTTCCTGATCATGAAAAGAGGGTACTTTCCTTTGAGTAATTATAGCCTCTTCTTGAATAATGATTTTTATTTGCCTGAATGTAGAAACTCATAAATATTCTCTAAATAATGGAAGAAAAAAATTGCAAAAGTCGTGACTAAGACAAAACCAGAGACTTAGGGCACTCTGAGGCTGGCCTGGGGGGAGATATTCAAGAACAGGTGTCTAACTACAGCTAACTTCCTTTTTAAAAAAAAAAAAATTGTTTATTTTTAATTGGAGGATAAATGCTTTACAATGTGTTGGTTTCTGCCATGCATCAACATGAATCAGCCATAGGTTTATACGTGTCCCCTCCCTGTGAACCTCCCCCTCACCTCCCACTGTATCCCACCCCTCTAGTTGTCACAGAGTACCAGGTTGAGCTCCCCATGTTGAACAGCAACTTCCCATCACCTTTCTCTTTTACATATGGTAATATGTATATTTCAATGCTACTCTCTCAATTCATCCCACCCTCTCCTGCCCCTGCTGTGTGCATAAGTCTGTTCTCTGCGTCTGAGTCTCAATTCCTGCCCTGCAAACAGGTTCATCAGCACCACTTTGCTGGACAAACCACTTAGCCTCCATGGCACTGTTTTGCCCGGCTTAACAGTGGCGGTGGGGTAGACACAGGGTCTCTTATGGTTCTGATGACTCTCAGGTTGTATAACTGGGCTGCTGCGAAGGGCGGCTTTTGGTACCAACAGCAGGACGGAGTGGCGTGTGCAAACACGTGCACAGATGCACCCGCTCGTGATTCAGTGGCCTTGACCAGTGTCCTTTCGGATGGAGACATTAATGAGCCGTGACATGACATGTGCCATAAAAATGGAGGATGTTTGATGTCTTCCAGTTGGCTGGCTTGCATCTTTCCTGAGGGAACACTGGACTTGTGGGGAAAGGAAGTAGCAGCGACCAGGAGGGGAAAAAAACAGAAAAGAAGAGGTCCGTTCCCTCCACACTCTTACTCGGTTCCCGGTTATCCTATCAGTGTGTGACTGCACCAGGTGAACACATCATCAACAGTGTCAAGCCCGCGTGATGCCGGAGACGGAGCCTCAGGATGGGATTTTTGACACTGTCTAGAGATGTGCTAAAGGATTTTGGAAAAATCCACCTCCAAGATTAGAGAACCTCCAACAACAAAAAGAAGCTAAGAAAGGAAAGCATAATTGCATGCCGATCATTTCAATGTTAAGCTAGCTTTTAAAATGTATACTTATATCTGATAGCTCTGTTATATTTTGAGTTCAGGTCATGAACTATTCCAATGCTCTGAAAAGACTGATGTTGGGGGAGTACAGAGTCTTTTTCCTACCCACCCAGGTGAGGACCCCGCCGGAAGCTGAGGCCCACTTACACTGGGCCGGTTCTAATCAGCCCAAACCATGGCCAGAGGAGAAGAAAGTATTCTTCTTTCTTCTGCTCCGTAAGTCCGAAAGAGGACTCTACCTGATTAAATGATTTCAGCTTGGTGGCCACTTCCCGTCCACTCATCTGGTGATAACCCATCATACGTGGGTCTCTGAAAGTACACTTCTGTGAATCATCCAGGCCACCACAATAGCTGCCACAGGGCCTTCTTTTCCTATCCCCTGGGTACTTTCCAGTGGATCTTTCACCAAGTTTTATTCAGTTCCTCAAATTTTGGTCCCTGTGGGTCAAGCCTCATGAAGATGCATGTTCAACAAGCTTACCAAGAAAAAAAAAAATGAAAGAAAAAAAAGGCAGATCTGGCCTTTTCCCTTCATTTATAGTTCCGTGGAGCCATTTGCTTAATGAAACTGGACCCGTTCCACAACGGAGAGAACCCTTGTGCCACGCAGGGCTGGCTGCAGTCTCGGGAGAGGGCGCCTGCTCGGGGTTTCCATTCCTGTCTGCCTGCAGAGCTCTCAGAGCGTGAGCTGCCTGGGTCTCTCCCTTGGCTTATTTGTACTGACCTTGGCTCAAGGACATGATGCAGTTGTTCTGCCATCACTGAACCAAGGCTGTCTGCCCTGGTGCTTGTAGAAGTTGGTGCATTGCCCTGTTAGGTCCTCCAGGTGGTACATACGTTCATCCCTCTTCATTCTCATACCAACGGTAAGAGCCTCACAGATGGGGAAACTGAGGATCCATGATGGCGCCAGGTGGTAAGGTCTAGCGTGTGACCTGGTCTCCAGGGAGATTATGTACATATGTAAATCGATGAAAAAAATGCTAGCACGTGTGGAGATGTGAGAGAGTGTGAGAGGGGGTGTTCTGGAAAGCTCTCATGGTGTCGGTGACATTGGGATGAAACATGAGGAAAGGCAGGCATGTAGACAGGTCTGTGCTTTCTTGGCCAGCGTGTGTGTCTCTGGCATTAGACTATGAGCTCAGTAGGGACCTCCCCCCCAATTCTTTTTTTTCTCTGTGTTGTATCTCAAGGCCTGGCAGAGTTGGGGAGAGCCCAGCACACGTGGGTGTGTGTGGTCCGTGTGCAACTGAGCAGTTGGAATGGATGTGAATGTGGAGGGTGTCTCGGGGAGAAGAGCATGGGTGTGAAGAACTGGACACGGTCTGGTTTGTTTTTCTTGATCTCCTGGGCAAGGAGAGGGTGCGAGGAGTTGCTGATGAGATAGGCCAAGTGGGTGGACGTCACACTGGGGGAGGCCTTTGGAAGTCTGGTTAAGGGCTCTTTCGAGGCTGGTCCCCAGAGTCCTGCCAGGGGTCAGCTGTGAAAGAAGTCCTCTGCTTCTTCCTTAGTCGTAAAATGGAGACACTGAAGGTGGAACCTCTTGAGATTGAAAGATTAGTCATGTAAGTTCCGGCAAGTGTTTAGCACATACTGACCCATGATAAGTACCTGCTTGACAGCAGTGGGCTATGACTGCTATTCTTCACTCACAAGCCATCAGGGAAGTGTTGCTTTCTTCGAGGAAGAGATGTGATTGGGCTTTTGCTGCTGCTGCTGTTGCTGCTAAGTCGCTTCAGTCATGTCCAACTCTGTGCAACCCAATGGACAGCAGCCCACGAGGCTCCCCCGTCCCTGGGATTCTCCAGGCAAGAACACTGGAGTGAGTTGCCATTTCCTTCTCCAGTGCATGAAAGTGAAAAGTGAAAGTGAAGTCGCTCAGTCGTGTCCGACTCTTCGAGACCCCACAGACTACAGCCTACCAGGCTCCTCTGTCCATGGGATTTTCCAGGCAAGAGTACTGGAGTGGGGTGCCATTGCCTTCTCCGGATTGGGCTTTTAGGTAGATTAATCTGGCAGCAATCAAGGTAGGAGACACGGGTTTGATCCCTGGGTCGGAGAGATCCCATGAGAAGGAAATGGCAACCCACTCCAGTATTCTTCCCTGGAAAATCCCATGGACTGAGGAGCCTGGCAGGCTACAGTCCACAGGGTCACAAAGACTCGGATGCGACTGAGTGACTGAGCATGAGCGCGCCATCTGGCAGCAGCAGTAGGAAGGTCTGGAGTGGAGGCAGAGACCTCACAGGAGTCAAAGATGAGTAGTAGGCGTTTGAGTAGCAGGTCCCTGTGAGGAGTCACAAGAACTTGAATTGGAGGTTCTGGGAAGAATGTAGTGGTGGGTGCAGGGGCCAGAGATCTCACGGAGGCTGAGTCTGTAGGACCTGGTGACTCACTCAAAGGAAGGTGAAGGTTCGACCCTGAGTCCCCAGGGGAGTAACGATCCTGTTCATGACAAGAAGAGCTCCAAGCGGGTGCACTTTGGAAAGCTGATGTGCTGTTTGGGTTGTGTTGGCTCCATGGTACCCATGGGATTCCCAGATCTAGAGGTTCTGGTGAGTTAAGAGATCCTTTCTAGAACTCTGGAGCAAGGTCGGGCAAGTGAGTCCATGGGGAGGTCATCTGTACAGACCACCGGAGAGAGGGGCTGAGGACAGGCCTGAGCTACTGAGAAGGGGCTGGAGAGGCAGATGGCAGGGTATCCGAAGAAGCTGAAAAGGGGTGGAGGGGTGTGGTCCTGCATGTGACATGATGACAACAATGAGCCCTGCTTACCTGGCCCTAACCTATGTCCACCAGTCTCTGCAACACACCTCAGGCCTCTCCCATAATCCATGTGGCCTAAACGAGGGCTGGGGGCCTGGGGTGCTGCATCGGGGACCCCCCAGTTGCCTTTTGCCGCAAGGTCATTATTTTCTGGTCATATGAGGCTTCACACTGGACAGCACATTTTCACATTCGCATGGCACCCACATCGGCCATGCGGGACACCAAACTAGGTTAAT
This sequence comes from Bison bison bison, assembly GCF_000754665.1. Lineage (NCBI taxonomy): Eukaryota > Metazoa > Chordata > Mammalia > Artiodactyla > Bovidae > Bison > Bison bison. The sequence goes on from NW_011494720.1 coordinate 6,922,041, forward strand.
GGATGTGTCCTTCTTCCTTAAGGAGGCCGTGTCCCCCAAGAGGATACCCAGATTCCCTTTATAGAGGCGTTGCGTGTACTGAGCAACGCTCGCGGGCCCCCTTGCACCAGGCTGGAATGGGTTTGTTTTGCAGTGAGATTCAGGTTCTTAATATTTTTTAAAAGGAAGTAATGAGCCCCCTCCTGCCCCGAAAAATTCCTGTTTGTGCCTCTGTACAGCACTTGGGTCAATCCAGGGTCTCACGGATCCCCTGGAGACCCCAGTTTAAGAATCGTTCCCCGGGCTTCCCTGGTGACTCAGGGATAAAAAATCTGTCTGCCAGTGCAAGAGACACAGGTTCAATCCCTGGTCCAGAAAGATCCCACATGTCATGGAGCAGCTAAGTCCATGTGCTGCAACTACTGGGCTTGTGCTCTAGAGCCCAGGAGCTGAAACTACCGAAGCCCAACGCTCTAGAGCCTGTGTTCTGCAACAAGAGAAGCCATCACGAGAAGCCTGAACACTGCATCCAGAGAGTAGCCCTGCTCTCTGCACCTAGAGAAAAGTCCATGCATCAGTGAAGACCCAGCACAGCCAAATAAATAAATTAAAAAAAAAAATCTTTCCCTTAAAGACCCTGTCTCAGCATTTCCTTGTTGCTACTAAAGACCTTCTATGTCAGGGCATGTGTCTGTGTGCTTTGTCCCTCAGTCGTGTCCGACTCTTTGAGCCCGCCAGGCTCCTCTGTCCATGGGATTCTCCAGCAAGAGTACTGGAGTGGGTTGCCAAGCCCTCCTTCAGAAGATCTTCCCAACCCAGGGATCCAACCCAGGTCTTCCACATTGCAGGGAGATTCTTTATCAGCTGATCCACCAGGGAAGCCCAAGAATACTGGAGTGGGTAGCCTGTCCCTTCTCCAGTGGATCTTCCCAACCCAGGGATCCAACCCAGGTCTCCCACATTGCAGGGGGATTCTTTATCAGCTGATCCACCAGGGAAGCCTGAGAATACTGGAGTGGGTAGCCTATCCCTTCTCCAGCGGATCTTCCTGACCCAGGAATTGAACTGGGGTCTCCTGCATTGCAGACGGATCCTTTACCAGCTGAGCCATCAGGGAAACCCGTGATAGGTTAAGATGCACTCAGATATGCATTATTGAAGGCTACTGGCTCTTCCAGACATCTGTATTGTTGACTTGTGCTCGGTTGTGCCCCACTCTGCGTCTCCATGGACTACACCCCAGTAGGCTGTGCTCTCCATGGGATTTCCCAGGCAAGAATAGGGGAGTGGGTTGCTATTGCCTTCTCTAAGGGATCTTCCTGACCCAGGAATCTAACCCCAGTCTCCTGCGTCCCCTGCTTTGGCAGGCGGATTCTTTACCAGTGAATCCCACCTGGGAATCCCATATTGTTGACTATAGTAGGATAATAAATTTGCATATTGAAAACTGGGAAAAATAGTCCTGTGAATGCTATGATTCATCCTTCCTCATGTGAAATTATGGGGTCGTGAAGGCCACATTTGTGCAGAACAAAGAAAGAGCAAGTTGGCCAAATTAATAGACCTCAGTGTTTCTATGGAATGGTGGGGTAAAAAATACAGCCAGGTTGACTTTCTCTTTATTTTATAAATTATTTGATTTTCTGAATATGGATTAAGCTACTTAGAAGTTATATGTACTGAACTATTGTGTAATTTTTTATTGAAGTAGAATATATATAACATAAAATTGACCATTTTAGCCATTTTAAAGTATACAGTTCAGAAGGGTCATGTACAATTATAATTAATTTCTAAATCTCTGAAAAGGTATGAAAAAGTGGAAAAGAGTGTAGGAAAATATTTGCCCAGAAAAATATATTTTTTCCTGTTAAATGTATTTGGCTGCACCGGGTCTCAGTCGCAGTATACAAGATCTAGTTCCCTGAGCAGGGTTTGAACCCCCAGGTCCCCTGCACTGGGAGCACGGAGTCTTAACCACTGCACCACCAGGGAAGTCTTGGAAAAATATGCTTCCTGAACTGAATGCTAAGGTGTCACAAGTTTAGGCTTCCCTGAGCAAGAAGAAAGCAAACAATTAAGATAAAAAAAATGCTTAATGAGACTTCTCAGATTCCTGAGGTTGGATTTTTTTATATGTAATGATTATTTTTATTTTGCAAGTGGAGTAAGGAAATCTCTAAGGTGTCCAAATGAAGAGAATTTTAGAGATTATAAAATTAAATTCTGGACTTTGAGTTGCTTTTGGAAGTATGGAAGATCAGTGAGACTCTTGAAAATAAATGTCAACTATAGAGAAATATCTGTATTTTTCATCAGCTGAAGTTAACAAGTTATCTTCACATTTTTCCACAGTACAGCACAATGCTAAAATCCCATGTAGATTTGCAAATGTGAGGATCACCATAGTAACATCTATATTAAACTTTACATTTTAACATTGTTAGTAAAAGATGCTGTGCCTTTATGAAAGGGCTTTCTCAGGGAATAAAATAATATTTTCCCTTTGACCCTACCTCAGGATAGTTTCCCTTCTCCCAGGCTTTGTTTTTGAAATCCCAAAGTCTGAATGTCATGTTAGAAGCAACCAAAAGATTGGTGTTGGTATCCAGAAGCTGGGATCTTATTTCCAATAGCAGTTCGAGCCAAAATTATGGAATTTGTGGATGTGTTTGGCCAAGGCGGAGAGTAGGGAAAGCTTTGGACAAATGTGTTTTCTGTGATAAATTCAAGATATTGTCCAGTCTGTGGTGAGTTCCAGGAGCTGAATTCATCTAGAACTGGGCATTCATGCTGAGTAAGCTGCTTTACCGCTCAAAGAATTGTATTGCCAACAGAGAGTCTTCATTGCAGTAAATTGTGAGGGTCATGGAATGACTTTTCCTTAACACCCTGTCGCGTTGGGTTGGCACAGTTCCCCATCTAAAGAAATTGTCATTTCCCCCCATTTTAGTGTAGGCATTTACATTCTTAGTTTCCTATTTTTCCTTTCTTCATTCAAAAAACATCTTAGAGCCCTTAAGAAAATGGCAACTACAGTCGCAGAGTACTAGAAATTATTTTTAAGAAATTGTAGGAGATACGTGAAGTTTTGTAAAGATTGGAGAAGGACAGATTCTAAGTATCTCTTTCTAACAAGAAAAGAACTCTTCATGGGGCTTGATTTATGGTTTAACTTTACTGGTTGTTGCTGTTGTTGTTTAGTCACTAAATCATGTCCAATACTGTGACCCTATGGACCGTAGCCCTCCAGGATCCTCTGTCCATGGGATTTTCCAGGCAAGAATACTAGAGTGGGATGCCATTTGCTTCTCCAGGGGAACTTCCTGACCCAGGGATGGAACCCGGGTCTCCTGTATTGGCAGGCAGGTTATTTACCACTGAGCCACCTGGGAAGCCCCTAACTTTACATACGTGTACAAATTAGATGTGTAAGCCATCTGCAAACAGGTGCTGAGAAGTCCCAGGGTCCTGAGACTCACCACCTGGACTCCAGGAAGAGGAGAGGGTGCCAGCCTAACCCACTGTCTCTGTAGGAGAGACATGGGGAGGTTCCCCACTCCGAAAGTGCTCCTCACTGGACTAAGACCTGTGGAAGGGACAGGGAAAGCAGGAGACTTTCCTAGTCCACACACAGAGAAGTTTTAGAAGACAAGGTAATTGTGCATGAACAATAGAATTATTGTTGTAGTTCAGTCGATCATTCAGTTCAGTTCAGTTGCTCAGTCGTGTCCGACTCTTTGCGACCCATGAATCGCAGCACGCCAGGCCTCCCTGTCCATCACCAACTCCTGGAGTTCACCCAGACTCACGTCCATCGAGTCAGTGATGCCATCCAGCCATCTCATCCTCTGTCGTCCCCTTCTCCTCCTGCCCCCAATCCCTCCCAGCATCAGAGTCTTTTCCAATGAGTCAACACTTCGCATGAGGTGGCCAAAGTACTGGAGTTTCAGCTTCAGCGTCATTGCCTCCAAAGAAATCCCAGGGCTGATCTCCTTCAAAATGGACTGCTTGGATCTCCTTGCAGTCCAAGGGACTCTCAAGAGTCTTCTCCAACACCACAGTTCAAAAGCATCAATTCTTTGGCGCTCAGCCTTCTTCACAGTCCAACTCTTACATCCATACATGACCACAGGAAAAACCATAGCCTTGACTAGACGGACCTTTGTTGGCAAAGTAATGTCTCTGCTTTTGAATATGCTATCTAGGTTAGTCAGCAAGAGAGTTCCAGAAAAACATCTATTTCTGCTTTATTGACTATGCCAAAGCCTTTGACTGTGTGGATCACAATAAACTATGGAAAATTCTTCAAGAGATAGGAATACCAGACCACCTGATCTGCCTCTTGAGAAATCTGTATGCAGGTCAGGAAGCAACAGTTAGAACTAG
>NW_011494720.1:6926508-6926985 GCF_000754665.1 Bison bison bison
TATTGTCACCCTGTTTATTTAACTTATATGCAGAGTACATCATGAGAAACGCTGGACTGGAAGAAGCACAAGCTGGAATCAAGATTGCTGGGAGAAATATCAAGAACCTCAGATATGCAGATGACACCACCCTTATGGCAGAAAGTGAAGAGGAACTCAAAAGCCTCTTGATGAAAGTGAAAGTGGAGAGTGAAAAAATTGGCTTAAAGCTCAACATTCAGAAAACGAAGATCATGGCATCCGGTCCCACCACTACATGGGAAATAGATGGGGAAACAGTGGAAACAGTGTCAGACTTTATTTTTCTGGGCTCCAAAATCACTACAGATGGTGACTGCAGCCATGAAATTAAAAGACGCTTACTCCTTGGAAGGAAAGTTATGACCAACCTAGATAGCATATTCAAAAGCAGAAACATTACTTTGCCAACAAAGGCCCATCTAGTCAAGGCTATGGTTTTTCCTGTGGTCATGTATG
>NW_011494720.1:6927098-6927396 GCF_000754665.1 Bison bison bison
CAAAGGCCCATCTAGTCAAGGCTATGGTTTTTCCTGTGGTCATGTATGGATGTAAGAGTTGGACTGTGAAGAAGGCTAAGCGCCAAAGAATTGATGCTTTTGAAGTGTGGTGTTGGAGAAGACTCTTGAGAGTCCCTTGGACTGCAAGGAAATCCAACCAGTTGTGCTGCAATTCATGGGGTCGCAAAGAGTCAGACAGGACTGAGCGACTGATCTGATCTGATCTGATCTAGGTTAGCCATAACTTTCCTTCCAAGGAGTAAGCGTCTTTTAATTTCATGGCTGCAGTCACCATCTG
>NW_011494720.1:6928025-6929002 GCF_000754665.1 Bison bison bison
ACAGAAACTGACCTTTTCCAGTCCTGTGGCCACTGCTGAGTTTTCCAAATTTGCTGGCATATTGAGTGCAGCGCTTTCACAGCATCATCTTTCAGGATTTGGAATAGCTCAACTGGAATTCCATCACCTCCACTAGCTTTGTTCATGGTGATGCTTTCTAAGGCCCACTTGACTTCACATTCCAGGATGTCTGGCTCTAGGTCAGTGATCACACCATCGTGATTATCTGGGTCGTGAAGATCTTTTTTGTACAGTTCTTCTGTGTATTCTTGCCACGTCTTATTAATATCTTCTGCTTCTGTTAGGTCCATACCATTTCTGTCCTTTATCGAGCCCATCTTTACATGAAATGTTCCCTTGGTATCTCTAATTTTTTGAAAAGATCTCTAGTCTTTCCCATTCTGTTGTTTTCCTCTATTTCTTTGCATTGATCGCCGAGGAAGGCTTTCTTATCTCGTCTTGCTGTTCTTTGGAACTCTGCATTCAGATGCTTATATCTTCCCTTTTCTCCTTTGCTTTTCACTTCTCTTCTTTTCACAGCTATTTGTAAAGCCTCCCCAGACAGCCATTTTGCTTTTTTGCATTTCTTTTCCATGGGGATGGTCTTGATCTCTGTCTCCTGTACAATGTCATGAACCTCATTCCATAGTTCATCAGGTACTCTATCTATCAGATCTAGGCTCTTAAATCTATTTCTCACTTCCACTGTATAATCATAAGGGATTTGATTTAGGTCATACCTGAATGGTAGTGGTTTTCCCTACTTTCTTCAATTTAAGTCTGAATTTGGCAATAAGGAGTTCATGATCTGAGCCACAGTCAGCTCCTGGTCTTGTTTTTGTTGACTGTATAGAGCTTCTCCATCTTTGGCTACAAAGAATATAATCAATCTGATTTTGGTGTTGACCATCTGGTGATGTCCATGTGTAGAGTCTTCTCTTGTGTTGTTGGAAGAAGGTGTTTGCTATGACCAGTGC
>NW_011494720.1:6929102-6944410 GCF_000754665.1 Bison bison bison
TATAATCAATCTGATTTTGGTAGTTGTTGACCATCTGGTGATGTCCATGTGTAGAGTCTTCTCTTGTGTTGTTGGAAGAAGGTGTTTGCTATGACCAGTGCATTTTCTTGGCAAAACTCTGTTAATCTTTTCCCTGCTTCATTCTGTATTCCAAGGCCAAATTTGCCCATTACTCCAGGTGTTTCTTGACTTCCTACTTTTGCATTCCAGTCCCCTATAATGAAAAGGACATCTTTTTTGGGTGTTAGTTCTAAAAGGTCTTGTAGGTCTTCATAGAACCGTTCAACTTCAGCTTCTTCAGTGTTACTGGTTGGGGCGTAGACTTGGATTACTGTGATATTGAATGGTTTGCCTTGGAAACAGAGATCATTTTGTCGTTTTTGAGATTGCATCCAAGTACTGCATTTCGGACTCTTTTGTTGACCATGATGGTTACTCCATTTCTTCTGAGGGATTCCTGCCCGCAGTAGTAGATATAATGGTCATCTGAGTTTAATTCACCCATTCCAGTCCATTTCAGTTCACTGTTTCTTAGAATGTCGACATTCACTCTTGCCATCTCTTGTTTGACCACTTCCAATTTGCCTTGATTCATGGACCTGACATTCCAGGTTCCTATGCAATATTGCTCTTTACAGCGTCGGACCTTGCTTCTATCACCAGTCACATCCACAGCTGGGTATTGTTTTTGCTTTGGCTCCATCCCTTCATTCTTTCTGGAGTTATTTCTCCACTGATCTCCAGTAGCATATTGGGCACCTAGTGACCTGGGGAGTTCCTCTTTCAGTATCCTATCATTTTGCCCTTTCATACTGTTCATGGGGTTCTCAAGGCAAGAATACTGAAGTGGTTTGCCATTCCCTTCTCCAGTGGACCACATTCTGTCAGATCTCTCCACCATGACCCGCCCATCTTGGGTTGCCCCATGGCCATGGCTTAGTTTCATTGAGTTAAACAAGGCTGTGGTCTTAGTGTGATTAGATTGACTAATTTTCTGTGAGTATGGTTTCAGTGTGTCTGCCCTCTGATGCCCTCTTGCAAGACCTACCATCTTACTTGAGTTTCTCTTACCTTGGGCGTGGGGTATCTCTTCATGGCTGCTCCAGCAAGCGCAGCCGCTGCTCCTTACCTTGGAGGGTAAATGTAAAGTGTCTGGTTTACAGTATGTGGTATGTAAATATTTGCTATGTTATAGTTACTCTGTAACCTCATTGTGTTCTTCATGAAAGCCTGATCCTGCCTAGGGCCCCTATTGCTAGGGGTGGGTTTAGCTTGATCTGTGGCGTCTGGGTGCTTCTCCCAAGGAACCTCTGCAAAGCTTGTGCCAAGTGGAACGAAGGGCCCTAAGAGAATGGCGACCGCTCTGAGGGTTCTGAAATTTCAACATGAGTATTTACAGAGGATTCACCCTCCTCAAATGGCGCATTTGCCAAATCTTGATTATTTTATTTCCTGAGGGATAGCTCCCCATGCCTCATATTTGCACGAAGGAGGAGCTTGTCTGAGCAGTTAGTCAGGGAGACGGGCTCCATCCCTTCCTCACCCACAGGCCATGTGATGTGCTGCGTGGGTCAGCCTTGTTTCTAGCATTTTCCTGATTAACAGCTGTGTGACCCAGGGCACGTTATCTGACTTCCCTAAGCCTTGGTTTCCTTATCTGCGAAGGGGGCTGATAATGATGTTTACCTCATAAAAGTTGAGAAAACCTTCCGTAAGATGTTACCTTTGGGGGAAGCTGGGTAAAGAGGACCTGGGACCTCGGTGGACTGTTTGTGCAACTTCCTAGGAATCTGTTTCGAAATAAAAACAAAAAATAGAAAAGCATGCGAAGCATTGCTCTTGGTCCACAAGTGCAAAGAAATTTATTGCGTATACATATTAATTTATTGAGCTCAGATGTACTCTGCTAAATATTTTGTATGTATTCACTTATTTCATCCTCTGATCACCCCAATATGTAGGTCCTGGGGTTACCCCCATTTTGCACAGAGGGAATCTGAGTCAAGGGAAGAGTGGGTCACTTCCCTTGGACCACTTCCTAGGTCCCCTTGAAATGAGTGGCAGAGCTGGTGGTTGGCTGGGAGCCTGGCTTATGCTCCTATGCTGCATGCCTCTCCCATCTTCTGTTGGTGGTGGAGCCCTGGGAGCCCTCTGTCTCAGAAGCTATGGGCGCCTCTTTTGTCTGTGATTCATGCAGGGGAAGAGAGTCCTCGGATTTGAAAGTGCACTCATGGCTAGTGTTACTTAATATATTTTTGGTAACCTGGATAAAGTGAAGGTGAACATGTTTATGGATTAGTCACTCAGTCATGTCGCCTCTTTTGTGACCCCATTGACTGTAGCCCACCAGGCTCCTCTGTCTGTGGGATTCTCCAGGCAAGAGTACTGGAGTGGGTTGCCATTTCCTTCTCCAGGGGATCTTCCCAACTCAGGGATCGAACCTGGCTCTCATGCATTGCAGGCAGATTCTTTACCAACTGAGCCATCAGGGAAGCTTGAGCAAGTTTATAACACTTACATATACCACCATGGTGGATTTGTTAGCATCATGAAAGATGAGAATAGAGTTCACAGCAGCCTTGAAAACAATGTATTAGGAAATAGCCATCAAAATAGCAGAGGCTTGACCGAGACCAGTTGAAATACAATTGCTCCATGGGAAGAGAGAGACTGGCACGGTCATAGATACGCTCCAAGAGGGTTGGCCATCTCCCTGGATGCCACTGGGGCGCTGCGGGGTTTCCTTGAAACAAACGTCCTCAGTATATTAATAGCAGCACGACAAGGCCAGCTCTGGGAGTTATCTTCCCTCCGGCATTAACAGTCTCTTATCAGAATACGATGTTCAGTTTCGTTGCTCAGTTTCAAGGGTAGCATGAAATTGTCTGGAGAAGAGCAGTAAAAGCCACTGGGGTCGCCATGGCAACGGGGAAACTAAGAGACAGTGACCCAGGGGCCTGCTCCTACTCAGGGTGTGTGAGGGTGTCTTCTTTTCAGGTTAGCGGCTCCAGCTTTACTTTAAAGAGCATCTTACTGCTGAGTCACAATCACCTTGAAGTTTGTACTAGAAAGAGCCCGCTCGATTCTCAGCTGTTCAGCAGGCTTCCCTGTGTGTGGGCTACGTGGGTCGTCTTAGGGAGTCTTCTCTAGTGGCCTCCCTGGTGTTCATCACTGTCTACAGTCATCATCGGATCTGATCACTGTTGTTCTGCCCGTGTTTTATATTATAAATGTGGATACGGGATCTCAGGCACTCTCCAGGCAGACTCCCCTTCTCCACGCAGTAATTAAACACTGAGACACCCCCCATTCCCGACCCAGGGCATGATGACCCTCGGCAGTCCCCCCATGGCTTTCATGCTCCTTCATCCTGCGTTGGAGAAGGTGCAGGTGACGCGACTGGACGTCATCACCGCCTCCACTGCTGCCTTGCACCCAGCACCGCCCACCCCCGCGCCCCCACCCCACATCCTTACGTCCTGAAGGTCTCCCCAATCTCTCAACATCAACTCCAACCCTGTTCTCAACACAGCGACAGGAGTGGTCTTAAACAGAAGTCTGATCCTGCCTCGCCTCTGCTCAGAACCGCCAGAGCCCTTCCGTGGCCGGGAAGTCTCCGCGAGCTTGCCTGTTTGAATTGCCCTGGGCAGCCTCACCCCCACGGGCTCCAGCCACTTGGCTTCCAGGCTGCCCCCCCCCTCCCCCGCCCCCATCACCCCTCCCCTGTCTCTCCGGGTCCACACCCTTGCTATTTCTTCCTTTGGGAAGTCTTTCCCCTCAGATGCACACATGGCTTACTCCCTGTCTTCCTTCAGGGGTTCAGTCAACCTCCTCTTGCCTACCTGCTTTTACTTCAATTTTTTTTCCCAAAGAGATCAGATAGGGTGCACCTCCTATTGCACCCCCACCCCTTAGCTGCCCTACCTGGAGTGGGAAACCCCCCTATACTTCTTAGCTCCCTTCCTTACTTATTTTGATTCCTTTGTTCTGATTGCTAATATAATATATGCCTTACTTTTTTTTTTTAATCTTGTTTATGACCTCTTCCATTAAAATGTATGCTTCTCGAGGGCAGTTTTAAAAATCTCTTTTAGTCTCTACTGAATTTTCAGTATCAAGAATAGGGCCCCGATACTGTAGATGCTCAATAGATATTTGTTGAAGAAATAGTGAATAATATGGTTCATAATCAGTGTAAGTCCCCTGAAAGCAGCTTCATGGATAATTAATGATATGCACCCATTTTTGTATCCCCTTCAGGACTTGACATGATGCCTGGCACGTGGTATGCCCTCAATAAGTATTAGGTACCTTCAACCTGCCTGGTGGGGTACAGTCCATGGGGTCACAAAGAGTCAGACACGACTGAGCAACTAACACTTTCCCCTTCAACCTGCAAACAGGGCAGAGAGTCTCCAGGTTGGGAAGCTGACCTGTTTGCAGGGAGAGAATTGGGCCATCGACTTATGGGAGTCTTATCTTGTTCCAGGGTCTTTGACCATTTCAGTGCCAGCCCAGAGTGAACCTATCAGCCCCCTGTTTCTGGCCCTTTTTTGTGTCTGTAATAATTCTGTGTCTTTAAATAAGTTTTTAGGGGAAGCTGGAAAGAGGGGTCTAGTGACCTTTTAGGAGATGGAGACCATGGCAGAGTTGGAAAAATAGATGTAACGTTTTGTCTGAAAAGATCGCTTGTGGCTCGAATCTTTCTGGGCTTTGCAAATCCCGTATTCAGTCCCAGCAGGTTTCTGATCTTTGAGAAGAGAGCTCTTCAGCTGGAAGTTTCCAGGCAGACACCAAATACTTGTTCTTATTTCCAAATCTCGGTTAATTTGGTTATTATTTGTTCTCTGAGGCTGTAGCCTCCCCATCGCTTACTGCTTCTTGCAAGTGTTAGATTGGCAGATGTGCCGTGTGGGAGGAAGGAAGGAAAATTTCCTATGTTAATTTCTCTTCGACAAACACGTGTGCAAATCTAGGCACAGCCTCTGGTATAAAAAAGTAAAGAAGAAAAGAAGAAAAAAAGAGAAAAGTTTCCAGTCTTGTATCTGTTATTTCCATACAGAAAAGATCCCATATTTTATGGAAACCTATGTTCGAAACATGTATGCACCTCTTTCTCATATGCAGGATTTAACCAGGAGAAAAAGTCCCTCAATATCTCAGCTACAGTGGTTTATTAATGGAGAACACTGGGAGAAGTAAAATTGTTAAGCGAAAAATAATAAGAAAAAGCAGCTCTACTTGAGGACCATTGGTACAGAATTAGTCAGTATTATGTGTTGAATTCTTATTCAGTGCCAGGATCCCTGCCTGGCAATTTATATGCTTTTCTTATTTATTCCTCGCAAAAAGCCAGTGAGGTAGATGCTCTTACAAATGTGGAAAGTGAGGCTTGGAGAGGTTTTTGTTCAAGATCATTCAGCCCCTGAGTAGCAGCCCCACAAGTTCAAAGCTGGTCTCTGACTTCAGAGCCTGTGTTTGTACTTCTTGCCCTACTCTGCTTCCCTGGAACCCAGAGAAAGGGACATGGTGATGTGAAAAGTATTCTGCACTTAACACCTCTGGCATACAATGGTGCCTAGTAAATACTTACGGGATGAATCTTGGCATGAACAAGCTTCAGTAATGGTGAACACCAGAAGGTCGAGATTGAACAAGAAAGGCAGTTTAGATAATTCAGTTCTCCTTAGTGCAAACTGGCCCAAGCAGTCCAGCATCGCACCTATAAGGAATTTTTCAAATCCAGCTGTTTAATACTCAGTGCCATCAGTTACTGATGATCATTTGTTCTGGTGACCATGCAGTTTTCTGTGTGACTGAAGATAGTTCAAGCCTATCACTGTTGGTTCCCTGGGCTCTTCTAGTGAGCCAAAGCAGGATACGAGCGAGGTAGATGAAGATCAAACTCACGAGTCGTGTGGCTCTGATGACTTAGGCCAACGTATGTATGTATGTATGTATGTTTTATTTTGGCTGTGCTGGGTATTTGTTGCTGCACGTGGGCTTTCTCTAGTTGCAGTATGCAGGCTTTTCATTGCGGTGGCTTCTCTTGTTTCAGCACAAGCTCTAGAGTGTGGGGACTTTCCTTGTAGCTCAGTTGGTGAAGACTCTGCCTGCAGTGCAGGAGACCTGGGTTCGGTTCTTGGGTCAGGAACATCCCCTGGAGTAGGAAATGGCAACCCACTCCAGTATTCTTGCCTGGCGAATCCCATGGACAGAGGAGCCTGGAGGGCTGCAGTCCATGGGGTCACAAGAGTTGGACACAACTTAGCAAGTAGCCACGCCTCCCCACAACCAGAGTGTGGACTCTGTATTAACTGTTGTGCACACAGGCTTAACTTGCTTGCACGGCATGTGGAATCTTCCCGGACCAGGGATCATACCCACGTCCCCTTCACTGGCAGGCGGATTCCCAACCATGGGACCACCAGGGAAGTCCGGGCCAATGTGTTAGTCAGCTTTGCTACTGTAACACCCGGTTCCAAAAGGTCACTGGCTTTCGGGAGCGAATGTTTATTTCTTGTTGATGTCACACATGGCTGCCCTTCAGACTGCAGGTTCCTGCATGGGTTTTCTCATTCCAGGAGCAGCATTTGTCTGGATAGACTGTTTTTATGGCCTAGGCAGAAGCAGGGTGCTGCAAGGACCCCTGGCATTGACTTTAAAGCTTTTCCTCTAAGGTGGCTGGTGTCACGTTTGCATTCAGTCTGCTGCAACAAGTTCCATGGCTAGTCTGGAGAGTGGAGCTGGAGGTATAGTCTGGTAATGAGGATGCATTGCAGGTCATGTGACACAGGCTTGTGGTGTGCAGTCTTCTTGGGGATGGAGACAGTGGGAGACATGGTCTATGCTGGAGAAGCTGGCAGTCGGCACCTTGTCTCTGCCCGTGTCAGGGGGAAGTCTGCGTGCCGTCACCATTGTGGTTTAGGTAATCAATCTTGATTTATAAATATGCTCAGGGCAACTAAGTTCACAGTTCATTGCTCTCACTTCCAGTATCTGAACTCTTTTTGGGAACTGCTTTGGGAATGGTAGGAAAGAGCAGGGTGATGGATTCTCCAGTCTCTGGTATAAGAAGCTCGGTCTTGAGACGTGTGACCATGGCTTTCAGAATACTTGCGGCCCAAGCTTCGGTTTTGTTTTTTGTTTGTTTGTTTTTTGGCTGCTCGACACAGCATGCAGGATCTGAGCTCCCTGCCTAGGGATTGAACCCGCGCCCCTTGGCAGTGGAAGCACAGAGTCTTAACTGCTGTACTGCCATGGAAGTCCCAGGATCCAAGTGTTTGGATAAGTGTGTGCTCACAACATGCTGAGGCATCACGTGGCCCTGGACTAAGAGAGCCAGTGCCTGGGAAGGGAGGCGGCGGTGGGTCAGTGGGACTCTGGGTGCTGGCCTGGAGGGCAGCTGGTCACAGTCAGGGTACTGGAGTTAATAAGGTTAATAAGGTCAAGTAGTAGCCTGAGGGTTCAGTAGGGAGGGTGGAAAGTGAACTCGTGCTGGAAATTGCAGCTTTGGTGTATGGATCTGGGATGCAGACTTCTTTGGGAATAAAGCCATAAAGCACATTCCTGTTTAACCTCAGATAAATTTTTCAGAGCTTTCTGGAGTCAACTTCTTATTTTAAAAAATAAATAGCATTATTAATTCATTTATTCACAATGTTCAGAAATCAAAAATGGACAAAAGAATTTTCCTTGTAAAGTCTCTCCCTGTCTCCCAACTTCCTTCAGTTCCACTCATTCGTGAAGCCATTATTGGTTTCTTATGTATCTGTCCTTCCCAGAGGCCCTTTGTGTGTGTACATAAGACATATTCTTTGTTGCGAAGAAAACTTCCTACAGAACAAAAATTACATTAGAAATGAATTGTGCTACATATATGATGTTGGATCTTTCAACAGGTGTTACCTCTGAACCTGATTGTTTCTCAGTATAAAGATTTTATTACTCAATATACTATAGGAAGGCCTTCCCAGGTGGCACTAGTGGTAAGAAACCTGCCTGCCAGTGCAGGAGACATAAGAGACTTGAGTTTGATCTCTGGGTCAGGAAGATCCCCTGGAGGAGGACATGGCAACCCACTCCAGTATTCTTGCCTGGGGAATCCCATGGACAGAGGAGCCTGGCGGGCTGCAGTCCATGGGGTCACAAAGAGTCGGAGACGACGGAAGTGACTTAGCATGCACGCACGCACTATAGGAAAAGTATTTTGTGCCAATATAAGCCTTTGCTCTCCAGTTAAATAATGTAAGAAAACAACGTTTATAAAAAGAGATAACACCTGTCCCAGCCCCGAGGATGCTTGAGTTTAGCATCAGCATTACAGTTAACTCGGGACACAAATCCTTTATCCTCTGGGTGCCTTGGCTTTGATTGTTATCGTTCAGTTTCCCAGTCATGTCCGACTCTCTGCGACCCCATGGACTGCAGTGCCCTAGGCCTCCCTGTCCCTTACCATCTCCTGGAGTTCACCCAAGTTCATGTCCATTGAGTCGGTGATGCCATTCAACCTAAAGCCTCAGCTTTAGTAACTACAGAATTGATGGAGTAATACTTTTTATCCAGCCTCAGAAGACTAGAAAACATGCTGTGTTGAAGGCACGCATAATATGCATGAAGTTACTGGAGAAACGTCCCCATGCTACATTCATTACTGTAGGAACTATGGCTGTTATCAGAGAATTCGTTTGGTAGAAGGAAGATGAGTAGATAGAAATGGAACATAACAGCCCTCTTTCCCCTGCCTTCAAAGCTCCTCACAGGTCCCTAAGCCTATTTCTCCAGCTTGCCTGTTTGTCGATGGCCAAGTAAATATTATTTCCATTAACTAAAAAGAAAACAAAGAATGTTTGCAATACATCATTTCCCTGGCATTTTGCCCAGGGCTCTTTTATGCAGATGTAGAAAGCGTTCCCTGACGGGCACCAAGTAATACGCCTTTGCTGCCCCTGCAGAGACGCCTGCAGTCGCCCAGCCCCAGCTCTCTGGTCAGGTGCAGTCGGGGGGGAGACCTTCGCTCCCCCTCTGGCTGGTCCTCAGCAGCTGCTCTCTTAGAGGCATCCACCGCCCCTGGCAAGGGTCGTTGGTTTTTTTTTTTTTAAAGCAACAATTCTAAGACTTTTTCAAGGAGGATTGACCCAGAACTTGGTCAAAAAACATCATTGGGCAAACGTGAAGGAGTCATTTACCCTATTACTAGTTTGAGGCCGACTTAGGTAACTGTCTACAGGTCAGATGGGTTAGGGTACCCCTGCGGAGTGAGGGGGAGCCCTGTGGAGCCTGTGCCTCACCCCCACCCCTCCCCGGCTCCTCTCCTGCCCCTCCAGTCTCAACCTCGGCATTTATGTGAGGGAGAGGAACACGGACTTAAAAGAAACCAGGCTGTGGGACTTCCCTGGTAGTCCAGTGGCTAAGACTCCACACTCCTGATACGGGGGTCCCGGGGTTCCATCCCTGGTCAGGGAACTAGATCCCACACGCTGCAGTGAAGACCCAGCGCAGCCCAATAAATAAATATTTAAACAAAAAGAAATCAGGTTGTGGACTTTGAGCAAGATCAGAACAGCAGCAAGGGAACCGCTGGGACTGTTCACTGACCCGCAATGGCTGCTCCCAGTGATGGTGAAACCATCCATGTGGAGAGGAGCCACCCACACCCAGCTTTGCCATGAATGATTGACTTTTCCAGCCCAACCAGGCAGGTGAATGAGCTGCTTGTGGTTATTTATGGCTCCTGATGATCTCATAACACTCTGCCCAGATGGCTAGTGTTAGAAACCAAGTTCTCTTCTTACTGGCTATGTGACTGACTGGGTAACACCCTGACCTTTCTGGGTCTCAAGTTTTTCTTCTAATCAATATAAAGTGCAGATATCTGCCTTTTTGGGTTACGTTAGAAATTAAATGTCTTAACACAGGTAAAACTTTTAGAACAGTGCCTGGCATATTAGACACACCGAGTGAACCCATGCATGCATGAATAAATAAATATTATTTTATTATGTTTTGGAGTTAGCTAACATTGATGAACGTCTTCTGTGTGCCAGGCTTTGTGCAGTCTTTACATATTACGTTATTCCTCCCAATGATCTCATGAACTTAATTTTTTTATATAAGTGAAGAAAATGAGAATCAGGAGATCAAGGAACTGGCCCAAAGTCAAACAGTGAATAAGTGGCAGAGGGAAAGTTTTAATTTGTCTTTCTGACTCCACATTCCATGCTGGAATTCCAGAATATGATTTTATGGGCAGTCTCTACATCCACAGTGAAACGCTTAGCGAGCACGACCTGGCTGCCAGCAGCATCTCAGGATGTGAGTCTCCATATCCATATTTGTAATGGGATGGGCTTCCCAGGTACCACGAGTGGTAAAGAAGCCACCTGCCAGTTCAGGAGATGTAAGAGACACAGGTTCGATCTCTGGGTCGGGAAGATGCCCTGGTGGAGGAAATGGAAACCCACTCCAGTATTCTTGCCTGGAGAATCCCATGGACAGGGAAGCCTGGTGGGCTACGGTCCGTGGGGTTGCACACGAGTCAGACACAACTGAAACGACTTAGCACACACGCACACAATGGGATGGGAGATTTGGTATGGCCACTGGGAACCAGTGTCGAGTCGAGCAGTTCTGAGGATGAAAAAGGCTCTGAGATAAATAACACTACAGTTAGAGGACATGCTGCTTGCCAAATCCAGGAGAGTCAGTGAGTATTTTCCCACCTCAATTGCAGAAGACATTTTGGGGGCAGCCTTTGGTAAAAAGGCCTTCGTGGGCCAGCATTTCCCCACTGAGGGTTTTCCTCCAGCATCTGGAAGGTCCTACAAGGATGGGACCAAACAGGTGGAGGAGGGGCTGGTGGTCAGGGATGGGCCGGTGGTCAGGGATGGGCCGGGCAGGAGGACCAGTGCAACGACCTAGGCAAATCTGAAGGGAACAGGGAGCCGGAAGTCGGAGTCAACACTTGTCAGGAGCAAGGAGCCCAGTGGGAAGGGTCCCTGTGGAAGCGGGAGTTGGGGGCAGTGATTCTGAGCAGATTGACAGAGGTTGGGCCTGGGGCAGGGACCAGGGAATACCCCCAGCGACTCCTAGCAAAGGGAGCACACGTGTGCATACACACAGAGCTTATATATATATAGTTTGTGTGTGTTAGTCACTCAGTCGTGTCCAGCTCTTTGCAATCACATGGACCATAGCCCTTCAGGCTACTCTGCCCATGGGATTTGCCAGGCAAGAATTCTGGAGTGGGTTGCGATTTCCTTCTCCAGCAGATCTTCCCAACCCAGGGATGGAACCCAGGTCTCCTGCACTGTAGGCAGATTCTTTACTGTCTGAGCCACCAGGAAAGCCCCTATGTATCGTTTATATACACCTAAAACCATTGAAAACAATGGCTCTGAATTACTGGAGAGAAGTTGCCCAGAGGGATGAGAGATTCTGAGTTACTTTAGCCTTTGCCAGCTTCTTGCAGCATTTTTGATTAGACAAGGCCATCACAGTTTATTAAAAATAAACAAAATCAAGTTGGGCTAGAAATAGACAAAACCTTGGTTCCTTCGTCTTGCCCCGTCTTCTTCCTGTGACATCTCCACTTCATGCGGTTGTCTGGCCAGAACAGTTTCTATTTTTAAAGCAGCAGAGGATGCTTTGGGGCTTGGGTTGGAGAGGCCAGCGTGGCTGTGCTTGGGGTACAGCGTCTGGCTTTGGGCCAGTGTCCTTTCTCAGATTCTGCCACCTTGGGGTAAACAGGCCACACGAGCGCAAGGCACCAGGTGTGGGGTGGAGGTGAGTTCTTTTAAGCCTGACGTCCTAGAGAAATTATTTGGGAAGTCTATTAAAAAGAGTCTGGTCTGAAAGTGAAACATCCCTCTTCTACTTTTTGATCCCAACCCTTTAATTTTTTTTTTTAAACTGTATTTAGATGCGGAAAAAACAATTAACTGAGGCAAGATGGTTTTAGTTTGGAAAAAGCCTGGTTAAGAGGGGTTGGGGGTGGGGTTAGGGTGTAAGACTAAAAGCTTCCAAATGCCTAGAGTTAAGTAGTTATGAAAGTAAGACGTCAAACTTAATCTCCTTCTCCCAGCAATTACTCCAGCACGAAGCCATCTGCGGGGCCCATGCCCCTTCCCCAGCTCCACTGGCTCCATATACAGTGCTGACCCAAAAAGACTGAGTCAGTGGGTGGCGTGGAATTCATGAGGACCATTGCATGTCTTAGCGATTACCTTTCAACTTGATCATACATCTCTGTTTATAACCTTACTCCAAAAACAATTTGGAGTGGCCATACTTCTTCCCTTTGATTTCCTGAAACCAAGTCTGAATGTGGTCATATCCATCATGTTAGGAATACTTGGCACCCATCTGAGCCCTTATCAGGATCCAGGTACTGGGTCATCTAGATTCCAACTCCAGAAAGCTATCCTTTATTCCCTAATGCACACGCTGTGTTCACACTCAGCTTTGCAGTTACCACTGACACACTCCAGCCTGTCCACAGCCACATTCTCTCCATTCCTAAAACTCAGTTCAGGCCCTCTGCTATGCTACGCTGAGTCACTTCTGTTGTGTCCAACTCTTTATGGCTATGGATTGCAGCCTTCCAGGTTCCTCTGTCCGTGGGATTCTCTAGGCAAGAATACTGGAGTGGGTTGCCATGCCCTCCTCCAGGGGATCTTCCCAACCCAGGGATCGAACCCGCAGCTCCTGTACCTCCTGCATTTTAGGGAGATTCTTTATCACTGAGCCACCTGGGCGGAGAAGGCAATGGCACCCCACTCCAGTACTCTTGCCTGGAAAATCCCATGGATGGAGGAGCCTGGTAGGCTGCAGTCCATGGGGTCGTTAAGAGTCAGATACGACTGAGCGACTTCACTTTCACTTTTCACTTTCATGCATTGGAGAAGGAAATGGCAACCCACTCCAGTGTTCTTGCCTGGAGAATCTCAGGGATGGAGGAGCCTGGTGGGCTGCTGTCTATGGGGTCGCACAGAGTTGGACACTACTGAAGTGACTTAGTGGCTTAGCAGAGCCACCTGGGAAGCCAGTTCAATCCCTCAGCTCAGCTCAGTTCAGTTCAATCACTTAGTCGTGTCCAACTCTTTGCGACCCCATGAGCTGCAGCACGCCAGGCCTCCCTGTCCAACACTAACTCCCGGAGTCCACCCAAACTCATGTCCATTGAGTCAATGATGCCATCCAACCATCTCATCCTCTGTCGTCCCCTTCTCCCCCTGCCCTCAATCTTTCCCAGCATCAGGGTCTTTTCCAATGAGTCAGCTCTTCGCATGAAGTGGCCAAAGTATTGGAGTTTCAGCTTCAACATCAGACGTTTCAATGAACACCCAAGACTGATCTCCTTTATAATGGACTGGTTGGATCTCCTTGCAGTCCAAGGGACTCTCAAGAGTCTTCTCCAACACCACAGTTCAAAAGCATCAATTCTTCGGCTCTCAGCTTTCTTTATAGTCCAACTCTCACATCCATACATGACCACTGGAAAAACCATCACCTTGACTAGATGGACCTTTGTTGGCAAAGTAACGTCTCTGCTTTTTAATATGCTATCTAGGTTGGTCATAACTTTCCTTCCAAGGAGTAAGCGTCTTTTAATTTCATGGCTGCAATCACTATCTGCAGTGATTTTGGAGGCCAAAAATAAAATCTCTCACTGTTTCCACTGTTTCCCTATCTCATCCCAAATGTTTTTCTTGACCCTTCAGTTGACACACAGCTCTTCCTTTTCTAACTCCCTGATGTATTGTCTGCATCACGTGACTTGCTTTATCAGAATTATATACTGATATAATTATGTGTGTGTAGGCTTCCCTGGTGGCTCAGTGGTAAAGAATCCACCTGTCAAGTAGGAGACATGGGTTTGATCTCAGTTGTAAAGATCCCCTGGAGGAGGAAATGGCAACTTGATACAGTGTCTTTGCCTGTGAAATCCCATGAACAAAGGAGCCTGGCATGCTACAGTCCATGGGGTCATAAAGAGTCAGACACAGCAACTAAACAACAACAATATATTAATAATACACACATATAGAGCATATAGATACATAGATATAGACATATATAAATATATAGTCTGAATTAATACTGTTTTATCTGCTGAAGGTTTTATTTGTGTATTAAGTCTTCAGAAGCCTCTGTTCTGGGATGAGGGGGTCTCCACTCAGGTCTTTCTGTTGCTGTGTGTCTCTCCATGGGGTCAGGAGCCCCAGGGCCAGATGGATACCCCTCCCGCTACTTATAGACCATGCTCTGGGTACTCAGGACCTGGAATTCCTTATCCAAGTGACCTTGAACCCACTTTCAGAGGCCAAGCAGGCTCTTCTCCATGCTCAGGAGTGTCACTGTGGAACCAGGGGGTGCAGGGTAGCTCTGGGGGAGGGTGGGAGGGTCAGTGGCGCTTGGACATGTAGGTGGGCTGTCGCCATGCAAGGGACAGGGAACGGGGGCATGGGGTGGGCTGGGGTAGGAAGGCCAGGCTGGGAGCTGGGCCAGGAATGCTCAGGAGTCGAAGCATCGTGAATCGGAACTCGGCCTTCCGGGTTCACGTGGAGGACGTTTGTCATGAAAGGAGGATGCTCCCATTTCATTCGTGTTTTTACCTTGATTCGTAACGTTTGCATATTAGGTACGGGGCGAATGGGTCCCGTGTACTTATCTCTGACACCACAGATGTTGGGGCTTTCCTCCACTAAGCCACACTTAGAAGCTCCTTCCAGCAATGCTGAAAAATATTTCTATCTTATTTTTTTTAATTGTGGTACTTAGTTCTGACTTGGAGTATCTGGAAGGCAATATTTGGGATAATTGCAGAGGGAAACTTTGTCCTACCATGAAGCTTATCTTTCTACCAACTGAGGGTTCTTTCCTGTCTGGAGTAAATGTGGTGAGGAGATAAAATTTACTGTCTATTCAATGACTGTGTTGAATATAGCAACTTCACAAATAATCATAAAAAATCATTTTGCTCAATATATAATATATCTATACTTCAACAAACACTGTTTTTTCCATCTCTGTTGCATTCACCTCTACTGACATATACTGATCCTATCCTTCCCCTTCCTATTATCATCCTTTATTGTTAATTGCACAGGAAATGATGAAGCTGAAACTCCAGTACTTTGGCCACCTCATGCGAAGAGTTGACTCATTGGAAAAGACTCTGATGGTGGGAGGGATTGGGGGCAGGAGGGGAAGGGAACGCCAGAGGATGAGATGGCTGGATGGCATCACTGACTCGATGGACGTGAGTCTGAGTGAACTCCAGGAGTTGATGATGGACAGGGAGGCCT
>NW_011494720.1:6944510-6986403 GCF_000754665.1 Bison bison bison
ACAGGGAGGCCTGGCATGCTGCGATTCATGGGGTCGCAAAGAGTCGGACACGACTGAGTGACTGAACTGAACTGAATACAGGAATCGTGACCTGAATACAGGCTAGTGAACAATACACAGGGTCCCTCTCAGATTCTAGTCCTGTGCTTGGAACAGTGAAAGATAAGAAATTTAATAAAACTTTAGATTTTTGTGGCTTCCGACTGTTGGCACTGTCGTGGAGTGTCAGTTTCTTAAAGAGATTACCTTCCTATTTTTTTTTAATGTAAGAACTGATTTACATATTAAAATAGTAAAAACGAAAGGGCTTTTATTTATAATTAGCTGATTGCATTCTCATAAACCCTTAAAGGGAGACACTGTTACCTCCATTTTATAAAAGAGAAAATTTAGGCACCGAGAAGTTGGGTGACTTGACCAAGGTCACACAGCTATGAGTCAAGAGTGAAAGTCATCTGACTTTGAGTGCAGGCTTCTTTGCAAGTACTTGGCATCTCCCAGGCACCCAGGATTGCAATCTTATAAACAAGCACAAACGTGTCAGAGAAAGATAAATTTCCTGTGGGGTGGTTAGGTTCATAAAGAAATGGAAGCCTCAAACCCTGAAAGACTTCAGTTCTTCAAATGTATTCAAGACTTTCCTACCAAACGTAGGTTTAATTGAAGATTAGATTTAAAAGGGATAATATATATATATAGTATATTATGTGAATATTATTCAATTTCCTTTTAGGCCTGCTTTAAAATAATCAGATTTGAGGTATCATTTACATAAAATAAAATTCACACATTTAAGTGTACTGTTAGATGAGTTGGACAAATAGGTTCAGTCGTGAAAGCATCCCACATAATAATGGAGGTTCATCCATCTGGCGTCTCCGGTGCTGTTTTGAAGTCAGTCCCTCCCCTGGCCCCTGGCAACCACAGATTCACTACAGCTTTCCTTTTCTAGAATGTCCTGTAAATGGAATCATACCAGATGTAGTCTTTTGCGTCTGGCTTCTTTTACTTTCTTTGGGCCCACTTTTCATTGTTTATACTTTTACTCTTCATCCTTGGGGCACATGACCTATGCTTTACTCTCCTGAGGAATCGAAAAGCCCCTAGATGCCTTCTGATTTCTTATTGATGGGAAAATTAATTCTGAAGCTTCAGGGACCCCAGGCAAACCTCTGCTCTGAATTTTCTCATGTACACTGACGGACTTTGTCGTCAGGCAGATTTATGGTTCGAACTGCAGCTTTTCCACTTTGTAACCATGGTATCTTGAGCAGGTTTAATTTCTCTGGGCCGTGGTGTTTTCACCTCTAAAGTGGGGATAATAACAGTATATACTGCAGAGGATTGTTTTGAGAACACAATGAGATTCCATGTGTAAAACACTTAGCAGAATGTGGCACATCATAAGAATTAACACATAACAATGAGCATTTGGACAGAGCCTTTACATCTGCTTTTTGTCTCATCAGAGGCCTCTGATGAGGTGAGGTTAAGGAAATGACCCGTTTACAGTATTTCTCAAGCCAAACGAATTTGCAGACTTTTCCATAACTGATCGTGAGCCTTATCTGATGATGTTTTCAAGATACATGGTAACAACTTCAATAAATATTTATAAATGTTAGCAAATAAAATCATTTGAAGAGTAATAGTTCTGAGTCCATGAAGTGCACTGAGTTCAGAACGAAAGGAAGAAGTAAATCACCAACTTGTTTCATGAACTTCAGGAATTCCTGAACTCTCCATAGTCTCCTCCTTTCATTTTTTTGTAGACAGTTTTCTTTGTAAACTGAAGGGCCTGAAACTAACCAGCCCATGAATGGACCAACTTTATTACTTCAAGAGATAAATTAAAAAACCAAACCAGTTTCTTAAGAAGTCATATATTTACTGCAAATCTGTTTGTGCCTCTTGATCAATTGGATTTCAACACCCCCTCCTCGCGTCTGACTCAGGTCAGCTAATGCAGGTGTGCAGATAGCAATACAGTAGAAGGCAGCTGTGCTCCCATAAATATTATCCATGAAGATTCTTGAGTCACGTTTCCTCAAGGCACGTGTCTGTGATCAGCACTTAATTTTACCCAGATTTTGACTTCTTACAATATTATGGATCTCTACATGCCCAAATCTGCTAGTGTTTTTATTTCATAATTATTGTCAACTGTAGGAGGGACTTTGATGTCAAAAATCTTGTCTTCCATTTTGCGTGTCTCCGGAGGCTGATCCTGCCCTTCTTTCCCGTGTGATCTGACCTCCCGTCAGGATGGAATTTTGAGATGATGAACTGCAATGCCTACGCTTATGATTTCCAAAGAAACCAATTAACCTTTGCTGTGATCTTGACCTTCATCAGAGCTTGCAAATGCTAATCCTTGGAGCATCTTCCTTTGATAAATTTAGCACAAATCAATATCAGAAATAACAATTTCTGAGGTATTTGGAGAAGTAGCCAATGGAAGAACAATGACCTTGTCCATTTCCCCTGTCACGTGTTGTCTGGATGAAGAAAGCTGAAGTTCACACCTGCTCCTGAGCAGAAAGCAGAGTCATTCTATAAGCTGGACTGTGAGCGCCACAAGGGCAGTGTATCTGTAAGTCCCCACACCATGCCTGGCACATAGTAGGCTCTCTATTCCATAAACATTGTTCTGATAAATATGTCTTCCTTCGGTGAGCATTTACTAATAAAGGAATGCATGGAACAGTGAACTAATAAATTTATCTATTGCTGTACTGGGCTTCTCCGCTCAGCAGCATGGAATCTGCCTGCCATGCAGGAGACACGGGTTCAATCCCTGGGTAGGTAAGATAACCTGGAGAAGGAAATGGCAACCTACTCCAGTGTTCTTACCTGAAGAATCCCATGGACAGAGGAGCCTGGAGGGCTACAGTCCATGGGGTTGTAAGAGTCAGACAGGACTTAGCGACTAAACCACCACCACCATGTTGCTGGACTACAGTTAAAAAAAATATGTAAGAGAGCATTTGGTTCAGGTTAAACCAAGATCATTTCTTTATTGTAATGGAAGAAGCATTTCAGAGAAATTAAACAAAGAATTCTGATACTCAGATTATTTTCTGGAAGCCTTGGTTCTTGGCTCTATGTTATTGAAGATGGCATATACTTTTGAAGAGAAGTGAGAAAGCAGAGTAAGGGAACAGAAGGTGTCTGCTGGAGTCCCCAGGGGTGAATGGGGTCTCCAGAACCGTGGGGGCCACAGAGGATCTGATGGTTCTTGGGTCCTGGGAACTCTTGTAAGTGGTCCAGAAAGTTGGATGCCCTTGGTGGTGCTGGCTAAGTCAGCGCTATAATGATCCCTGGTCATTGTGTTGTGAGGCTGCGGTCATGGCCCTCCATGAGCCCCTCCCTGCACCCGCATCTGACCTTGGACTGGACAGATTACCAACCTCTGACTTATGTTTTACTGATATTTCTAAACTGCCTACCTACCACCTGTGCTACTAATTTCCTAATGCTCTTAGTATTTTCCTATAAATGGACTCACTGGAAAGGACTTAAGTTTATCCAAGAATCACTTAAACCATCTGCTTTATGAGTCACCCTTTGGGAAACACTGGCTTACTCAGCCTCAACCTGAAATACACCACCTTTGCTGAAACTCCTTTGTCTCTAAGCAATATCTCTGATGTAGGATTCTTTTGTGTGTGTGTATGTTGCATATGCTCTCATATGCTGCTGCTGCTGCTAAGTTGCTTCAGTCGTGTCCATCTCTGCGACCCCATAAATGGCAGCCCACCAAGCTCCTCCATCCATGGGATTCTCCAGGCAAGAGTACTGGAGTCGCTTGCCATTTCCTTCAATGATCTCCTATGGAACTTGCCTAACACAATTATGGATTTTATTTTTTTTAAGATTCAGGGTCTTATGCTCATTTTAAAATACAGTACCCCCATGCTCTAAACGCTATAATTTCAGTCTTTGCTTTTCATAGAGCTTATGATTTCTTAATTTTATGTACTGTCAAGGAAATAGACTTAGATTTTATAACCTAAGTTAGAAAGATGTTTAACAAATCTCGTGAAAAATTGCTAAAACATAGGAAGTGTTCTTTTGAATACAGAAATTGCAGTTGATCCTTAGAGGAGGGTAAGAAACTCAGTATCCTTGTTCTCCTTGCCCCTGCCCTGTTACCTATTATAATTAGCTTTTTTATGGGATAGAAATCTTCCGTTCTATGGAGTTTCTCGTATAAGCTGGCTTTATTTAGGATAACAGCAGATGTTGTTGATCTTGGTTATCTCCAGCTTCTGAGGGGCATTTTCTTGAGGCAAGAATTCCAAAGGGATCTGTGCTTCTCATCTGTGTTCTTGAGATTCAGACAGACACTGTCTGAGTGTTGATCCTTTATTTCTAAGCTTTATGAAAACAGAATCACAGTGTATCCATACATAGAAACCCTGACGATTCTGGATTTACTATTCTCAGATCCCTCAGAATAAAGCTGTAAATTCTTACTACCTGTTAACTTTATTTTCTCTTGACACTCTGTGGTGACTCTTGAACCATTGAAGGGCTTTGATTCTAAGGCACATTTTTACACAAAATTGAGAGTTTGATGTTTTATTATTTTGTTCTGTACTGAAAGGGATATTCTAACAATTGGCCCCCTGAGCTTAGATTTTGGATCGACTAACTATCCTTGGTTTCAGCTTCATTCTTTCAGTAGGTATTTATCGAGCACCTACTGTGTCCCAGACATAGTGTTAGATTGTAGAGGTGCAGCGTCTTTCCTTCAAAGATCAGATGGGAGACTGGCCAGCCCACCTGAACTTCTACTAGATTTCATTCAAAGGCCTCTGTGTTTTTTCGTTTGTTTGCTTTATTTTGGTTTCGAACAGTTGTTGATCCACATATTTGCCATTTACTTCTGGTGGCCAATGTGTTCTTTTCAATTCTGGCTCAGGAAATAACCTTCCTTATTAGTTGACGGTTGTTGTTCCAAACTTTATGCTTATCTCAAGGGTTTTAAGTATGGGATGTATAACTTAGGTTGAGAGTTGTGAACAGTAGGAAAAATGTCATTTGCTTTGCAAAGTCCTCAAGGCCACAGATTCCTTGTTGCTAGCTGTATCTGGCTTTCATTTCCAAGATTCCCTCCTAGTGCAAGACAGTTACTTCAGCTCCAGTCAATACGTCTGCATTTTAGCCACCCAAAAGGTGAAGAGTCAAAGAAATAAGGTTAAAATGTATGCATCAGCCATATTCCCTGCCACATTCTCAATCTTTGCTACTTGTGAATGTACTTTTCTTCTAATATCAAAGTCATCTCTCTAAATCCTGTAACAGGTCACACTCTTTAACACCAGAAGATCCTTGGATATGAGATATGTTTATCCAAAGAAGAAAGAAAAATGCAACATAATATTATTAATTTTTTAAATGTTTCTAATGTATCTTTAAACAGGAGCTAACAAAACTGAAAGTAAATACTAGAAATGACTGCTCCCATTTTTCTTCCAGCATATTAAAATGTCTCCAAAAGTTTTGATAGTTTTCTCCATATTATTCAAAGAGTTATTTGATGGCAACTACAGGCCAAGCTGGTGTTTTCTTTTGCTAATGCTGTATTTGATACTGACATCAGGTTTAAACGCTCTCTAAACCACAGCATAAGCACAGTATTGATTTCAGTCGGATCAGAAAGCATCCTTTCGTGAGTGTCTTTGACAGCCCTGGAAACAAGGCCGTTGGGCTGAAAACAACCCTCAGTTTCGGTGTCACCCATCTCAACAGTCTCATTTATCGCAAATTGAAGAGCTTTGCCCAGGCCGTCTTTCTTACTACACCTCTGTTGCCTAATGTTTCCTGGGAGACGATGCCAGGCCACTCTGAAAGGCAGCGGAAAGCTTTTGGAAGCGAAGTGAGCTGGGTATTCACCACAGTATCACTTTCTTCCGAAGTTCTCGAAGGCTTTCACAGTCTGAGCTGGCAGGTTGCAGGAGGGCTGCAGGAGTTCTGATGCCCCTTGATGCAGACGCTGTGGATCTATTTGAAGATGCACCATCTACGCGGGCAGCGGAGGCGTGCCAGAGACATTGTAGACAGGGCAGGGTGACCCGTGCCTATATCTAAGGGGAGGATCACTCAGGAACAAAAAGGAACGAAGGCAAGGAAGCAGGCATCTGGGCCTTGGGGGGTTGTGGGGGCAAGAGAGGTTCATGTTGAGCTGTCGTCCCTTTTTATCACCACCCTGCACCCCTAAATGAAGCAGAAGAATCACGTGGAATCCCTACGAAGCTTCTTGTAGAGACTGGTTTTCCTCAAAGGCTGCTTCTCAATCCAGAGGCCCCCGTGATTCTGGCTTTTGTTTTGGGTTTGTTTTTTCAGCAGGTAGGATGGTGGCGTCCTGGGCAGGGGACCCTGCCCCTGGCTGCCCCGCTGGCTGGCTGTGCTCATCTTCAGGACTTGGGCCACCACGTACCGACCATTGTGATTTTCTTCGTGAGGAACAGAATGTAATCTTTCTTATAGTCAGCTGGGGATACAAGCGGCTCTTGTTAGAAGGAAAATGACTGGGGAACACAGCCTTTTCGCTCAGATAAAGCAGTTAGTTTTAGACGGGGAATCAGAGAAACATGCTGGCCCGTTATGCGTCTGAGCGGAGCTCTCCCCGGCGCTTAGCTCAGTGTCAGATGACATTCTTTGATAGCTACTGGGTACCAGTCCCCATCCCCTTAATCTGACTCTGCGAGGAGGGTGGGGGAGGGCTGAGAAGAGAATTAACTGCAGGCCTGAGAGAAGAAACAGAGGAAATGGGAGTTTTGCTGTCTTGGCGATGCCTGGGTTTCACGAGGGCTCATTGATGTTTGCAGATTGCTGCCGCTGTTGTGAAATCACATTCTCTTCTGCTTCAGGAGGGGGCCTGCTGCTGCTGGCGGGCAGCTTTTCCTGCTTTCTGCGTCCCGAGGAAGCCTCGCAGGCCTGTAGCCCTAGATTCTGCACCTCTGAATGGAGGTGCCGAGGTTAGGGCTTGAGCAAAGACCGGTCCAGTCATGTGCTGATGCTGGTAGACTTTTGAGTTTGCAATCTATCTCGAGGGCCTAAAAGTACTCTATTGATGTTCTCAGCTGATTCGCTTTAATGCAGGTGCCGTGTTTGCAGTTTGTGGTCCAGGCGGCCCTCTGCTCACTCATTGTTGTAGTTGAAAGCACTGGGTGGGGCAGTGAGACCTGGCCAGAGGCCTGGGCTCTCTGAGTTGGGGCCGGGTAACTGTGGGTGAGTCCCCTAACCCATGGAAGTTGGTTTCTGCAAAGTGGGAAGGATGACGGGTGCCTAGTGCAGCACCTGGTGTTGCTGGGGGGATGATGTAACTTGTCTGAGAGAACTTTTGAAATCGTCAAGAATTAAAGAGAGGGAAAGCATGGTCATCCCCACCTCGACCATGTGCACTTCTTTGGAGTGCAGGCGTGGAGAGAGGAAGGAACGCATCCAGTCCTCCTGCTCTTTAATCACTTGCAGAAATTTATTTAGTTTTGATGTGGACCATTTTTAAAGACTTCATTGAATTTGTTAAAATATAGCCTCTATATTTTTGTTTTTTTGGCCACAAGGCATGTGGGAGTCTTAGGTCCCCAACCAGGGATTGAACCCAGGACATCCTGCATTGGAAGGTGAGATCTTAACAACTGGACTGCCAGGGAAGCCCCTCACTTTTTTTTAAAGTTTGAAAATGTGCCAAGGAATAAGGAGGGTTAGGAAGAGTTGCTTTTTTTTTTTTTACCATTATTTGGAGAATTCATTTAACCCTTTTGGTTCTGTCCACCTCTGCTTAGAGTTACTGTGAAATGTTGTGACATTGTTGTGAGTAATCCGTTACACATGCTGGTAAAAACAAAAAACAAAAAACAAAAAACAAAACCAACTGAGTTGTCATCATCGTTTGGTTGGCAGCTGAGTTGGCCACCTGAGTGGTCACGGTGTCCAGTGGTGGAGGGGCTAGCCCCAGGCTTCTTGGACCGCATGG
The DNA here is from genome assembly GCF_000754665.1 of Bison bison bison. Taxonomy (NCBI): domain Eukaryota; kingdom Metazoa; phylum Chordata; class Mammalia; order Artiodactyla; family Bovidae; genus Bison; species Bison bison. Next base: position 6,952,498 of record NW_011494720.1, read on the forward strand.
AACATAAAGGGAATTCAGGCCGTTCTTGGAGCTCAGAGCAGGAATATTAGTTGGTGTCATAAAATCTGTTTTGTAGTTTGGGTTGGTCAAGGTCATTTGGGAAGGATATTTCTATAATCAGAATATGACCTTAGCAATTTGCTTTAAGATTCTAGAGGAGAACTTTGTCCTATAATGTTTTAAACCAGAAATAAAATTTGCACTGTTCTCTCTTTAGCCTTTGCCTTTGTCAGCAGGCAAGAATACGAGGAATCAAGTAAAGATAGCACAGTATTCAGCCGGAATCCTTACCAATCCTTGACATGCTATGTCTTGCTTTTTTAAAAAATAAACCTGAAATTATAGAAATGCGATTTTTCTAGAAACTGCTAGTAGGTGATAGTCACATCAAGGATTGTCCTGGAAATGAATCGCCCATGGCCCTGGGATCCCTTTGGGGTCTGATCCATGTAGGTTCTGTGCTCTCCATTTTAGTTGCTCTGAGGGGGTCTCATCCAGGGTCCCCGCTACCTGGCCCCACCTGCACCCTCTCAGCCAAATGCACCATTGAGGAAGGGACCCAGTGACAGAGCTTGAACCTCCATGTGGAGGTTTTACAGTTGGGGACTTGGGGTTGTCTCTGTCATGCAGACAGAGAAGGGCAAATTTGAACATGTTAAAACACAAGACCAAAGAAACCAAGTCACAGAACACTCACGAGCACATCTGCTTAGACTGGCTCTGCAGGAAGGATGAAGAAACAGCTGGTGTCTGTCTCCCCGCCGCCCCCCATCACCTGGGGCTGTTTCTCCTCTTTCCATAGTCAGTGTGTATGAGAGTCTGGTTATTGACATTTATTTATGTTTAAGCCTAGGAGTGTTTTTGTAGGGGATAGATGGAAGGAGTATTATTCAGGGTAATTCTGTGAGATTGCTAACCAAAGTCTTTTTTCCTCATAGTTCCCATGGTGATTTTTTTTGTTCAGTGCAGCATTGATCTTCTGGGTTTTAATTAGGTTTTAATAGTCCCTAGGAGCAGAGTGTTATGATTCGTTAGTATCTTATTTTATTTAATATTTGTTGGCAGTTACATAAAATGGTAGGAAATCTATTCTGTTGATATCTGTTATGTTGCTTAATATCATAACAAAAATAGGAGGGTGCCATGAAAGGGAAAAAAATTAATAGTAAATGATTTTGCTTCTTTTCCTCTTGAAAATGTCAATCCAGAATTCCTTTAGGATCAGCTAGTAAAATTCTGGGTTTTGGAATTCATAAAAATAGATAGGTCACAGAGGTTCTCAGTCTATAGCTCTTAGCTGGGCGAGGCTTGGAACGGTGGGGTTACTGCAAGGAGAAAAGATCCCGTGTTGGCTGTAAGCAATACTTAGATACCATATGTATGGATGTGTGCTATTATATATTTTCAAGTGCATGTAGAGCCTATTGTGACTAAGAAAGCAAATTCAAGTTAAAAGCATTAATAGATTGAAGACAGCCCTCTATAATCATGTATTTTCTTAATAATAAAAAAATATAAAATACAACTGCTACCATATGGAGGTACATAATTTTTTAACATTAAAAAACAGTCCCTATCCTTGAAATGGTCAGGAACCCCTATTCTGAGCTATTTACCAGAGTAGCATAAATCCGTATGTGAAGTTAGAGATATATAGGATCAAGATATTTCTCCGAAAGTGTCTATGGAAAGAACTTTCTGGAAAATAAATAGTTGTCATTCATTATAATGTAGAAAGAGGAGGGCATGGTAACCCAGTCCAATATTCTTGCCTGGAGAATCCCATGGACCGAGGAGCCTCCTGGTGGGCTGCAGTCCAAAAGGTGGAAGAGACTCGACACGACTGAAGCAGCTTAGCACCCACGCACGCACAATGCAGAGAAGGTGCTGTACAGCCCCTGCCATTCTGGCGGCACTCTGCGTTAGCGCCCGATGGCGGCCCGAGCCTTAGAAACAGATTGAGTTAGTCCCTCCTTGGCTCCTCCCTGTTTCCCCTTCCCTACAGGCTTTAAGGTTTTCCCAAGTGTTAGGAGGGAGACAGGTCTTTGTTTCCACTTCACTGAAGGGGCAGTGGGGATTACAGGAGAATAAGAAGCATGGACTATGTTTACATACAGATCCAGTTTAAGTCACGTTATTTTCTGCCTCTCTGTGACTCACGTGTGCGAGTAACAACTGGCACTGTTGATTCCAGTTGATCTAGAGCTCAAGATTCCAGAGCTCTAGGAAGGTTCCAGGCTTCTAGGAAGCAACTTAGCACCCATGCTTGACCAGGCTTCCGCCATGTCTGGGAGTCACTTGCTAAGGAACACTGCCCGTGATATGGGAGGGGTTGACGTTTGTGGGGAGACTGAGGCAGAGGTAACTGGAGGGAAGCTTGGTGTGGGAATCTCCAGAATGAGCACACCTGAGAGTCTTGCAGGGAGGGTGGCCCGTGTGCCCCTAAATGGGGTGCCCCTAAATGGTGGCCAGGAGTGGGGCACAGTTAATGGGCGAGGCCCCCACTTCGTCATTCCTCTGCGTCAATCCATCAACGCAGAGCTGTGATGTCTTTTAAAAAGACATCTTCTGGTGTCTGCTTCTCCAAAGGTCACTGTCAACACCCACGCAGCTATTCGCAAATTCCTATGATGAAGCTTGCTGCTTGAGGAATAGAAAAAAAAACTCTGAATCGGGAAGGCATCAACATCATTCGATCTAATTTCCCTCCCTGTGCAGAAATGCTTCTATACCAAGGCTTCCTAGAAGCCTGGAACCTTCCTAGAGGTCTGGAATCTTGAGTTCTGGATCAACTGGAATCAAGAGTGCCAGTTGTTACTTGCACATTTGAGTCACACAAAGGCAGAAAAAAACGTGACTTACACTGGATCTGTATGTAAACATATTCCACTTGCTTATGACTGGAGAGGCGTCAGAAAAGCTGAGTGGGAAAGGGTTTTAAAGAAGAGTGACCCGTGTACACGGTATCGCAGAAAAGTGGCCATGTGCCTTCAGACCATGGTTTTCTGCTCAGTTTTGTTTCTCTGTTAGCCAGAGATTGGTAACAACAGGAGGTAGGCGAGTATTTCCTGTATCTATTTTTTCCTGTTTGGACAATGAATAAAATGTGCATGTGCTCAAGAAAGCTACTTTTCCTGATTACCAGCCACAGCGATTGGCTTAGCAAGGAGCCAAGTTAAGGGCCAGCTAAAAGGCACATGCAGTTTGAAGTGGAGAATGTGATGTCATGGCTGTGCACTTTTGTTTTTGGAGTCTGAAATAACACACTCATTCCAGGGCCTGGGAAATTCCCAGGTGGCCACCGCCCTAAACACTCTCCCATTGAATCTCATTAGGCTGTGGTAGTGGGTCCAGCTTCTCACCTACATGGGGACTATCTGGGGAAAGATGCCAGCAGTGGACAGAGTCTTCTGGGCCTCTGTGAATACATTTGATATGAATTTCTCTTCCTCCTTGTTGAATAATGACTGTTACTAAAAATATCCTTAAAAGTGACCTCAGGGTACATCAGCAAAACGGGAATCAGGTAGATCACTGCAGGTCTTGAAACTTTGCTTCCCTGAACTCAAGGTACATACATTTTATTACCAGCCGCCAGTCTCATGGCTCACAGCATCCCCAAAGGCAGAGGCATTTGAATTGATAAAAACATGTTCCCTAGTCATGCTTCCTGCGTGCGTGCTAAGTCACTTCAGTCATGTCTGACTCTGTGATGCTACGGTCGCCAGGCTCCTCTGTCCATGGGATTCTCCAGGCAAGAATACTGGAGTGGGTTGCCATTCCCTTTTCCAGGGGATCTTCCCAAATCAGGGATCTTTTTACATCTCCTGCAAGTGGATTCTTTACTGCTAGCACCACCTGGGAAGCCCCAGTCATGCCTCCTGATTTCCAGTTATTAAGCGGCTATATTTTGGCTAAGGATCTTCAAATCAGAAGCCCCCCTCCTCACCCTTACAGAGACATTTTCCTTCTGTATGAAATAAGAATACAGAGTTATCTGTTGTAGTTTGGGAATGTGAGTACCGATGGCCATGCTTTCCCAAGATCTGACAGCAGAGCATGGAGATACTGACCACAGCTGGACACCTCCCTGGTGGATAAGGAGAGAAGAGGGAGAAGAATAATTTGGGGTAATTTAGGATAATTAGGATAATTTTCATGCTTTAGAAAAAAATTTAAAAGCCCTGTTGTGTTAGATCCTGGTCTAGCAGGTGACATGGCACCAAGGGCAGTTTTGGGGGTGGGGTGGCCCGTGGGCGGCCCACTTTCCCTTGGTATAACACCCACCTTCATCACAGCACTGCTTACAGTTGCTGAGACCTGGACACAACCTAAATGCACACCGATGGATGAAGGAATTTTTAAATGTGGTATATACACACGATGGAATATTATTCAGCCTTAAAGAAGGAACTCCTGCCACATGCAACACCATGGATGAACCTGGAAGACATTTATGCTAAGTGAAATAAGCCAGACACAGAAGGAGAAACATCGCAGGATTGCAACTGTATGAGAAATAACTCATAGAAGCAGTGGTTGCCAGGAGCTGGGAGGAGGTGGAAATGGGCATAAAACTCTATATGCATTGCTGTGAAGCTTCAGTTACGTAAGATGAATAAATTGTGGAGCTCTACTGGACAACATTGTGCTGTATTATACTCTGAATCATACATTTAAAATGTGTTAAGAGAATAGGTCTCATGTTAGTGTTCTTGCCACAATTTAAAAAAAATAACAAAAGCAAAAACACAAACCAGTTAAAAAGATACAACTTATTGTAAATCCATGATTTTTTTTTTTTTTTTGGTTGTACTAGACAGTTTGTATGGTCTTAGTTTTCTGACCAGGGGTTTAACCTGTGCCATGACCGTGAAAGTGCCAAGTCCCGACCACTGGGTCACCCGGGAATTCCTGATCCATGATTTTAAACCTTCTCTGAGCAAAGAGTTGACTCATTGGAAAAGACTGATGCTGGGAGGGATTGGGGGCAGGAGGAGAAGGGGATGACAGAGGATGAGATGGCTGGATGGCATCACCGACTCGATGGACATGAGTTTGAGTGAACTCTGGGAGTTGGTGATGGACAGGGAGGCCTGGCGTGCTGCGATTCACGGGGTCGCAAAGAGTCAGACACGACTGAGAGAGTAACACTTTGACTTCCAGCCACTGTGAGATGCCAGATGTGTGCTGTGCATTACAGATTTGGTTGTTTAATTGTGACCCTCACGCAATTACTAAGAAGAAAAGGTTCAATTTCCTTCCTAATAAAATTTCCTGAAATCCTGTGACAACAGTTGGTGCCAAGTAGCAGTGTCTTTTTCAGAGCAAGTCATGTGGAAGCTGAGTTCTAGTAGTTGGATGCACACGACACAGAGAACATTATTGTATTAGTCATTAGATATGCAGACACACAGGAGCATGTGGAATCGCTGGAAACTAGGTCCTTCGGTGGGAAATGCTTAATTTGGCATTGGATACCTGAGATGAGAATAAAATAGAAAATGTCACAGTATTTTGTTGTCTCTTTGGTGTTTGGAATATGGCATTAAGTAGGAATGTCAACCACTGAAAATTGTTTGTCAAGCCCACAACCTTGATCTTATACTGCTAAATGTTAGTAGTGTGCATATGTGTGTGTGTTAGTCACTCAATTGTGTTCAACTCTTTGTGACCCTTTGGACTGTAGCCCACCAGGCTCCTCTGTCCATGGAAATCTCAGGCATGAATTGGGTTGGAGTGCCATACCCTTCTCCAGGGGATCTTCCCGACCCAGGGATTGAACCCAGACTTCCTGCATTGTGGGCAGATTCTTTACGTCTGAGGCACGAGGGGATACTGATAATGATGTTTTACTAAACTGTCCTCCTAACTCCTACCTAACATCTCACCAGGAGACATAGTTATTGAACCTAGAGGGAGAATCATTCAAAAAGAAAATAACCCAATGGATCCATCAGTCTTCCAGCTCTAGATTCTTCCAGATGAAGACAGCTATTTGGATCGATAGACTCTTAGATGTAAAATAATTCTCAAGTTGAGCAGACATTGCTGGAGCTTTGTCTTCTCCCCCAACCCACTATTGATCGGATCAAAAAAAAAAAATTACACTGAAGATAAAATGTTAAAAATCACAGTAAACAAAGATTTTTTTTCAAAGCAGTAATAGAAATTCAGTCCATGCTTAAATATTTCATCATTACAGCCACACACATATGTTGAAAATCTTTCCTTCTTCTGGAAGTTCTGAACTTTTTAGAGGTTGATTGGAATCATTCCCAGCTCTTGAGAAGACTGTACAGGCATGCATGCTCAGTCGTGTCTGACTCTTTTGTGACTCCATGGTCTGCAGCCCGCCAGGCTACTCTGTCCTTGGGATTTTCCAGGCAAGAATACTGTGGTTGCCATTTCCACCTCCAGGGGATCTTCCCAACCCAGGGACTGAACCGAGGTCTCCTGCGTTGCAGGCAGATTGTTTACCATCTGAGCCACCAGGGAATTCACTTATAGGTGTATACATATTTTCAAACTTACCAAATTGTTTATGCTAAATATGTACAGCTTTGTGTATGTCAATCATACCTCAATAAATTGATTTTTTTTTTTAAAGAAAAAAGTAACATACTGAGATATTCTATCCCCGAGGGCAGGCCAGCTTCTGTTCCTCAGTATTTCTCCAAAAGTCTGAGTTGGGCAGGCAGGCTTGTTCTGCCCTAACGTGGTCCATAGCCACCTCTGAGCCCACTCACAGCTCTCTGAGGGAGATCTGGGAAGGGCCTTCTGCAGCCTCTGGGCTGCTGGCTCCCGTCTACCTACGGGAACGTGTCTGCCAGCGATTGTTGTTCAGTTGCTCAGTCTTTGTGGACATGTGTCCGACTTCGTGTCCAACTCTTTCCCATCCGCCTACAGGAATGTGTCCACCAGTGATACTGGTTCTCATGACAACCCAGGGCCTCAGTTTGCCAGGCATCTGTTCCATGGTAGCATTGTCCCCATACACAGAGAACCCATTCCTTAAGGTCCCAGCCCGGGTACATTCCTGGCCCTGTGCCTGGCACACGTTAGCCATCCAGGCAGCATTTGCTTAATAAGCAGCAAAAGGCAGAAGTCACATCTGTGGCTTTTAAAAATATTGAATTAGTTACAAAAATCAAAATACAAAAAATTTCAACTAAAACTCAAGATTGGCTTTTTCTGAAAAAAACCTGAAAACCTGGCCACACTGGGCCTGTTGGGCAATAATTGGTGAGAGCGGTGCAGTGGCTATTACAGACAGAAAAACTTTGGGAAAGCATCCTAAATACATTTATTGAGCCACTGGGAAATTATTAAGAGAATTTAAATTGAAAGTAAGATACACTGATACTGCAAGTAGACTGGTGCTACATAGGTTATCACCTGTTAATGAGCCCAGGGAAGAAAGTGGGCCAGAAATAAAAGAAAATGCTTCTAGGAAGCAAAAACAACAGAGCTCTGTGTGTGCACAGATTATGATGGCTTCCAAATGTGAGTAGGGCTAGTGAAGTGTTGCTACCTGAAACATTCTTTAGGGGGAAAGCTTTTCAGACCTTGCCTGGGGAGCTGGGTTAGCAGGCATCACTCAGTTCAGTTCAGTTCAGTTGCTCAGTCGTGTCCACCTCTTTGCGACCCCATGGACTGCAGCACGCCAGGCCTCCCTGTCTATCACCAACTCCTGGACTTCACTCAAACTCATGTCCATTGAGTCTGTGATGCCATCCAGCCATCTCATCCTCTGTTGTCCCCTTCTCTTCCTGCCTTCAATCTTTTCCAGCATCAGAGTTTTTTTCATATGAGTCAGCTCTTCGCATCAGGTGGCCAAAATATTGGAGTTTCAGCTTCAACATCAGTCCTTCCAATGAATATTCAGGACTGATTTCCGTTAGGATGGACTGGTTGGATCTCCTTGCGGTCCAAGGGACTCTCAAGAGTCTTCTCCAACACCACAGTTCAAAAGCATCAATTCTTCGGTGCTCAGCTTTCTTTATATTCCAACTCTCACATCCATACATGATTGCTGGAAAAGCCATAGTCTTGACTAGACAACCAAAGGCATCACTCGCCTTTGGTAATTATCATTGAGTCATCATGTGGGTCTCCCCTAGAGACACGAAAGCCTCATGTGTGTGAGAAATGTGTCCTTTTCATTTCTGTGCTTCTCGGGTCTGTTCCGGCCCCTGCCACAGGCTAGCTCTATAGTCCTCACAGGCTCCCAGGATCTAATTTAAAGCTTAGATCTGTGTGTCCCCACACCCAGAATTCTGACTTGGAAAGTCTGCAGTGGGGTCTGGGAACCTGATTCTGTGCTTTCTGTAGCTTATATACAGCAGGAAGTCCTCTATGATGTGTTGCTAAGATGAGCAAACTAATAAGACTTGTGAGGAATTTAGCTTTTTTTTTTTTTCTGGGCTGCACTGAGTCTTCCTTGCAGGGTACAGTCTTGTCTTGTAGTAGCTCATGGGCTTTCTCTAGTAGCAGCTCATGGGCTTAGCTGCTCCATGGCATGTAGGGATCTTAGTTCCCCGACCAGGGATCGAACCCAAGTCCCCTGCACTGGAAGGCGGGTGCTTAACCTCGACCACCAGGGAAGTCCCAGGAATTTAGCTTTTAAATACAGTCTGCGGGTCTATGGTTCTTGCATTTTCCTGGTGATTTCTGTGTCTGCTGGGCCACTGGCCTCCAAGCCCCCTCCTCCTGCGGAACCCCCTCCAAGCACACCTGCTTCTCCCCTGGGGATCCCAGGGGACACAGGGTTTATTTACACTGTGCAACCGGCCCCCACAGAGGGATTCCAGCAGATGCACAGAGGTGGGTTTGTGCTGGTTAAAACCGTCTCATATGAGAAGGGAGAGATTATCCCAGGAGGGAGCTATTCAAAATTAAGAGTTTGAGGACTTGAAATAGCTGGGAAAATGGCTGCTTTTGTGCAGGAAGCTGAACCTGTTTTGTTGAGCCCAGTGGTTATAAAGCACCTGGGGGGAGCCGATGGTCTTGAAAGTCGTAGGACAGGGAAGGAAACAAAAGTTTAATCATTTCAGCCTTGGAAACTAGCCCTCGGAGCCAGCGCCATGCCCATTTGCTGGTCAGACACAGAAGAGCTATCTCAGAGGTGCTCAGAGGTCATGTGTGTCTGTTTCCTCATCTGTAAAATGGACCTTGGGCTTCCCAGGTGGCTCAGTGGCAAAGAATCCACCTGTAGTGCAGGATACATTGGGTCGGGAAGATCCCCTGCAGAAGGAATGGCAGCCCACCCCAGTCTTCTTGCCTGGAGAATCCCATGGACAGAGGAGCCTGGTGGGCTACAGTCTATGGGGACACAAAGAGTTGGACATGACTGAGTGACTAAACAACAACAAAACAAAAATGGGCCTTTCTGGGGCCTTCCTCCTGGGTCAATGAAAGGCTATGGCACCACCATGCTATTTCACCACCGTTTCGTGGTGACGAAGGCCACCACGCTGCTGTTATTTTTCTGATTGGAGGACACAAGTGGGATTCCTGCAGGTGCAGACCGTCTGGTGAAGGGGCTAATGGGAGAGGCACTTCCGTGGTCCTTACAGGTGTATAAAAGGGCAGCTTTGCTCCTAGGGACTGCTCAAGTTTTCCAGCATTTATTGAACCAGGTGCAGACAAACAAGTGCCAGGTTTACAGTAGCGTTGATCAGAGGTGCTGTGCCGGACCGTGGCATATGGAGTTGCTTTTCTGAATTAAAATGAACATTTTGTGCTTTGAAAAGCAAAGACAATGAGACCATTCGTGGCTTTTGAAAATCTGTGGCTCATCTTAAGGTTTGTATTCATTTTTGATTTCTCAATATATCTCAAGAACTCATAAATAGAGGCACTCCCCCAGACTATGTGTTTTCTTTTCTTTGGCCTCCACTGGGGAAATTTCTTATAGTTTTTCAATACATATGTTTTTTTCTTTCGAATTTGTAAGAAAAAACTCTTTTGGCTCACTGGTCCATATTAGGCAGATGCTGGCAAAGATGGATTACAGTAAAGATAAAATTCCAAATAATTTGTTTGAATTTTTTCCCTCTATTTTTAGCCTGTCTGAACCATGGCATAGCTCTGGATCATAAAGCCGCATTGTTTATTTACGTTTAGGAAGTTGTGACACTGTCTTGTGGCTCTGGGATCTTTGTTGTTTCTTTATGTTGCTCTTACAAAATAAGAAGAAGAAGGGCTTTTCCCACTCTCTTCATTAATGTGTTAGGGGTTTTATTAAATTGTTCTGCAAATGATGTTAAATTTCCTTTGACACAGGGAAAATAATTAGCAGTTCCTATTGTGTTTTAATGCTGTGACTTTTATCCTCCTAGACTTTAATTAAATACCCTTTGCTGTTCAGTTAATATATCTATTTACATCAATTTGACTGTAACACAGAGCACCTAGGTAATTAAATCTGTTCAGTGCCACGTCCTGGATTAATGAAAGGGTCCTAGTTTAGGAGCACATCATCGGACTTTGGATAAAATTTGGAGAACTTTGCTTCAGATCAGATCAGATCAGTCGCTCAGTCATGTCCGACTCTTTGCGACCCCATGAATCACAGCACGCCAGGCCTCCCTGTCCCTCACCAACTCCCGGAGTTCACTCAGATTCACGTTCATCGAGTCAGTGATGCCATCCAGCCACCTCATCCTCTGTCGTCCCCTTCTCCTCTTGCCCCCAATCCCTCCCAGCATCAGAGTCTTTTCCAATGAGTCAACTCTTCACATGAGGTGGCCAAAGTACTGGAGTTTCAGCTTCAGCATCATTCCCTCCAAAGAAATCCCAGGGCTGATCTCCTTCAGAATGGACTGGTTGGATCTCCTTGCAGTCCAAGGGACTCTCAAGAGTCTTCTCCAACACCACAGTTCAAAAGCATCAATTCTTTGGCACTCAGCCTTCTTCATAGTCCAACTCTCACATCCATACGTGACCCCAGGAAAAACCATCGCCTTGACTAGACGAACGTTTGTTGGCAAAGTAATGTCTCTGCTTTTGAATATGCTATCTAGGTTGGTCATAACTTTCCTTCCAAGGAGTAAGCGTCTTTTAATTTCATGGCTGCAGTCACTATCAGTAGTGATTTTGGAGCCCAGAAAAATAAAGTCTGACACTGTTTCCACTGTTGCCCCATCTATTTCCCATGAAGTGGTGGGACCGGATGCCATGATCTTCGTTTTCTGAATGTTGAGCTTTAAGCCAACTTTTTCACTCTCCACTTTCACTTTCATCAAGAGGTTTTTGAGTTCCTCTTCACTTTCTGCTATAAGGGTGGTGTCATCTGCTTGCAATATATTAAGTCTTTGTAGCAAGCATGATTCAAATCACAGAGGTTTTTTAAAATTATTATTATGTATCATTTGATAGCATATATGTAAGTTATGAAGCCAAGAAATAAAATGAACACTCACAAGTCCACCATCTGGTCTACCACCATGCTGTGCTTCTCTTAAAACAATCTCACAACCTTAGATTCTTAACTTTGCCCAGAGGTTAACACAAGGCTAATTTTATCTTATTTTTTTGAAAGAAGGAAATTGTAGATTCAAATTTGAGACCTGTTTTCACTTCTCCTTCTGAATCGTTTTACTGAAGGTGACTTTCCATGAAGTGGATGATACACACCTTGATCATGGGTTTTTACTATCCTTGTACACACATGAGATGGACAAAGAATGGTACCCTAACTATTTCTAGAGAGTTTCCATGAAGCACACTATTTGTCCAGATTGTAGTGAAGTTCCTATTTCTTAAATCTGCTGTTAGTAACTCTCTGAGTATCAGAAGCACTAGAAAATTTATCTTTGTATCCCTAACACTTAGAATAGTGTCTGGGACTTAGTAAAGACTCAGCAAATGTCCATTGTATTTGATAATTTAATAAATGGTCATAGAAAAAATTTAGGTAGAAGACTGTTTCAATACCATTTCATGTAAGATCAGTTTGGGCATGTGAAGTCAAATGCATATAACTGTTGTCACTGCTGTTAGTCGCTGAGTTATGTCTGACTCTCTGCAATCTCATGGACCATAGCCCACCAAGCTCCTCTGTCCATAGGATTTCCCAGGCAAGAATACTGGAGTGGGTTGCCGTTTCCTTCTCCAAGGGATCTTCCTGACCCAGGGATGGAACCTGTATCTCCTGATTGGCAGGTGGATTCTTTACCACTGAGCCACCAAGGAAGCCCATATATACTGTATATATGTGTTGTTTTTTTTAAAACGGGCTTCCCTGTGGCTCAGCTGATAAAGAATCCGCCTGCAATGCAGGAGACCTGGGTTCGATCCCTGGGTTGGGAAGATCCCCTGGAGAAGGGAAAGGCTGCCCACTCCAGTATTCTGGCCTGGAGAATTCCATGGACTATGCAGTCCACGGAGTCACAAAGAATCCGACAGGACTGAGCGCCTTGCACTTTCACGCGTTTTTATAAACTGTGGATTGTGAAGGGTCCACAAGTGAGTCAAGCCCATCCCTCTTTAAACCAGTGGCACCAGGGAGTGGTCCGTGGCAAGACTGCCTTGAGGTGCAGCCCTCTCCTCCTGCAATCACTCTCTAGTCCATCGACCAGAAAGGCAGTGTGGTGACGGGATTAGAACCCTGGAGTCCAGATTCCTGCATTCAGGGTCCTAGCTCAGTCGCTCATCAGCTCTGTGACCGTGGGTAAGTTACTTAACTTCTCTGTGCCTCCATTTTCCTCTATGGGAGACAGGGCTATAGTACTGACCTCATAGGGATGTTTGGGGATTAAATGAGTACAGTTTCATACAGCTCTTAGAACTGCGATGGATACATCATAAGTGCAGTGTAAGGATTTGCTATTACTTTCTGGGCCTAGAGATGTCTATGGTGTTCAAAGTGTTCGCTGGCCATCACCTGTCTTTGGGAAGTTGGTTCCTCACAGCAGGGGGAGTGGAGGGGTTCTTCCTCTTGGGTACCCCTAGTGGCCTTGCTCAGGGACCCAGGAGGGCCCTCCCGCTGGACTCCAGGCCTTGGCATTTGCCTGTCTCTTCCCCTGCCCTTTCAGAGTGTCCCTCAGGCCCTTTCACGGAAGAGTCTCTCAGAGCTTAAATAGATTTTTAGCCACTGCCTTTGCCTGAGGCTTCTGAGATCACAGGAGTTTGGTTTTCTTTCTTGAAGGTGTAAACAGAAGTGGCTGGGAGATGTTTACCTTTGAACCTGAGCATGTTATTATGAGGACAGATACGTCTAGGAGAGACCACTCAGTCCCAAACGTGTGTTAAGCGGGGTTACACTCGTGTGTTCTTGCTCGTGCTCAGTCGCTCAGTCATGTCCGACTCTTTGCGACCCCCTGGACTGCAGCCCACCAGCCTCCTCTGTCCATGGGATCTTCCAGGCAAGAATACTGGAGTGGGTTGCCATGTTCCCAACCCAGGGATTAAACCTGCATCTCTTGCATTGCAGATGGTTTCTTTACCCACTGCATCGGGGTTGCACTGGGCAGCCTCATGAGACACTTTCCTGTCCCCTCCCTATCACAGAGGGGCCCTGCAATCTCAAGGAGTAGTTTCTGTGATTTCAACATGAATCTGATAAAGCACAGGCTTTCTACCTCTAGGAGTCGAAGTAGACAGACCCTTATCAAGTTAGACGGTGCTCACAAAAGGAGAAGCAGCCAGTATATTCTCCAGGGGCCGAGGAGGGGGCTTGGTTCGCTGACAGCTGCAGAGGGCCAGGTGCACAGGAGCAGCGTGAATCCTGGGGCCAGGGAGCAGTGGCAGGGGGAAGGCCGCCCAGAGTGGGCACTGACTCTGCTGGTCCCCTTGCTCCTGGGAGCATGGCTGCACTTGACCTCAGAAAGGTCAAGTGCACTTTCAGCACCGAGGCGTGAAAAGTCAGGGCAGGAGCCTCCTACACTCACTTTGGAATCTGGAGGAAGCATTCTGTAGCTGATGCTTCCCAGGTGGCGCAGTGGTAAAAAAAAAAAAAAAAAAGTCTGCCTGCCAATGCAGGAAGACTCAAGAAATGCAGGTTGGATTCCTGGGTTGGCAAGATCCCCTGGAGGAGGAAATGGCAACCCACTCCAGTATTCTTGCCTGGAGGATCCCATGGACAGAGGAGCCTGGCGGTCTACAGTCCATGCGATTGCACGGAGTCGGACTCGACTGAGCATGCATGCAGGCCCAGACAGAGACAGACGCTTCATCAACAGGAGGTTCATCTGATGATTCCTTTTCTGCCTCTGGCACAGGCGCTGCTGGAATAGCAGATGAACTATTTTAAGAGCAATGGGCTGTTGGGTTCCGTGTGTCGCAGCTGTGGGCTTGGAGCGGTCCTGAGGCTGGGGAGAATTTTGTCACTGATGCTCTTTCAAATCATCTGCCTGTGGCGGCGCCAGGCAGCAGAGACTGACCTTGGATTCCTCGTTGATGGTGAGCCTGCTAAGGCTACGCCAGGCTCACTGCTTCTTCTCTGCTACCCGAAGTTTCTCTGGATCAGATGCTCTTGAAGGGCAGACTCAGACGGTAAAGAATCTGCCTGCGGTAGAGGAGAACCGAGTTGGATCCCTAGGTCAGGAAGATCCCCTGGAGAAGGGATTGGCTACTCACTCCAGAATTCTTGCCTGGAGTATTCCATGGACAGAGGAGTCTGGCAACCCACTGATCATGGGGTCGCAAAGAGTCGGACCCAACTGAGCAACTAATACTGCAACTTCCTGAGGAAAATGGTTTTAAGAAAAACCCTCTCTGGGGCTTCCCTTATAGCTCAGTTGGTAAAGAATCTGCCTGCAATGCAAGAGACCTGGGTTCGATTCCTGGGTCAGGACGATCCCCTGGAGAAGGAAATGGCAACCCACTCCAGTATTCTTGCCTGGAGAATCCCATGGGCAGAGGAGCCTGGCAGGCTACAGTCCGTGGGGTCACAAGAGTTGGACACGATTTAGCGGCTGCACCACCACCACCCTCTCGGAGGGTAGCTGTACCGTCACTGGGCGCATTAGACCTCTTCACTGTGCTGCACCACCACCACCCTCTCGGAGGGTAGCTGTACCGTCACTGGGCACATTAGACCTCTTCACTGTGCTGTAGTTGTTCAGTCGCCAAGTCCTGTCCGTCTCTTTGCGACCCCATGGACTGCAGCACACTAGGCTTCTCTGTCCTTTACCATCTCCCTGAGTTTGCTCAAATTCATGTCCATTGAGTCAGCGATGCCATCCAGCCATCTCATCCTCTGTTACCCCCTTCTTCTCTTGCCGTAAATCTTTCTGAGCATCAGGATCTTTCCCAATGAGTTGGCTCTTTGCAGCAGGTGGCCAAAGAATTGAGCTTCAGCTTCAGCATCAGTCTTTCCAATGAATATTTGGGGTTGATTTCCTTTAGGATTGACTAGTTTGATCTCCTTGCAGACCAAGGGACTCTCAAAAGTCTTCTCCAGTACCGCACTTCAAAAGCACCAATTCTTCAGCGCTCAGCCTCTTCAGCCTTCTTCAGAGTGTAAATAGCACTCGCTTGCTGTTCCTAACTCTATGTTAGATGCTCAGGTGCAGATGTCACATGTTTGAACAGGCTTCCATCGTTTTTATATGATAAAATAGACAATTTTCATATTACAAGCAGAAAGGTGTAAGTATTATTACATACTCCTTATTCTCCAAACTTGAAAATAATTTTATAGGAGTTTGAAATAAAATTTGCTTTGCAGTGTTTATTTTTATGTTATTTTGTTATGAGGGAGTCATAAGATTGTCTATGTAGGCTGAAACAGGCTGGTGAAAACCTCTGACAGCTGACTATTCAATTGAAAGCTTGGTTTTCTGTTCTAGCCTGGAGCTAACCTCTGTCAGCTACAGAGTCCTCTCAGCGCTAAGATTTTGTGTATACTTTTCAACACTCCCACCAATTTTTCCCATGTGAAATGCGGAATGGAGAGAGAGTTGATGTTTTATTGTATTTCATCTCAATAATCTCTAGAAATGTGAGGTAATACTTTCTGTAGATGAGCAACTTGGTAGTGTTTTTATCTTATTCTTTTCTTCCTTTTCTCTAAAAGTCTACACAGAAAATGGACAACTAACTAAGGAGAGGTTGAGGAGTCATGAGAATGCAGATTGCTGCCACATGCAGGAACCAGCTGTACAGTGAAGTGCTGTCAACAGCAGGTCTCCTGCCCATCATCCTGGCCTCGCCTCCCACACCCCACAGACCCTCTGCTTGGAGGAGCTGCTCTAGTCACCAAGCAGTGGACACTGGCACCTTCCCTCGTAGTTAGCATTGTTCCTGTACCTAGAATCATTTCCCCTTTCAATTTCCTTTCCTCTTCTGCCCAAACCCCACCACATGCACTTGTAGAAATTTCCCTCTAGTAATTATACCTAACACAAAAATGTCACTTCCTCCACGAAGTCTTCCCTTCTTACTCCAAAGGGAATTGAGTATTAATTCTCGATACTCCTTCATTACCTGTTTTTGGCACCATTCCTAGTGTTGATGGTACCCATGCTTGGAATTGCTGTAATCAATCTATCGTCTGTCTACATCTATCAATTAGCTATCTATCGATCAAACCTCAACTATCTATCATTTATCTAACATACTATCTATCTATCTATCTATCATTACTCTCTTTCTTGTTAGATCTTAAGCAACTCAAGGTACACAGCGTGGTCCTAAAGACAGATGTCCTTGATTCAAGAGTAGAGCTGAGGTCAGAAGGTGGGGCTGAGACTGGGCTGTGGCCAGAGGTAGGCGTGCAGTCTGGATGTCTGGAGGCAGTTGCTTTGGCTTATAGTCCTCGGTAAAAGCATCGGAGTCTGTAGCTACCCTGGAGACAGGCAGGCAGAGCCCACAGTCCACAGGGAGGGGGGCTAGCCGGGCTGTGTTGGGAGCTGCACTCAGGGGGAGGAAGGAGCCAGGTTGAGTGGTGTGTTCCCAGCCACTATCACCCTCAGTAGCTTTTCAGCTGGGCAGGTCAGGTTGCAGATTCCTCTGCATGCCAGCCAGGGCCCTCCTCCACCCACAGGCCTGTCTCTCAGCTACCAGGGGGCTGCTTCTGCTGTGGGCAAGGGGATGGGCTCCTGGCCTTGGCCTCCAGCTCTTTGCTCTCCAGAGTGGCTGGGCTTTCCAGAGCTCAGGGGCATGGTTCCTGGTGACTGGCAGGATCCCAGCTGGTCTCAGCTCCACTGTTACATGTGTTCAGCTGGACAGGCATGTTCATTTCTGAGATATGTCTTAGGTTCCCATGACTATGACTCATCATCACCAGGATACCTGACTAGTCCTCAGGTTGTAGATACAGCCCTGAGTCACCTTGTCAAGGAAGAAACAGATTTTTTTTTTTTAGTTTCTAATGATTTTTATTTTTTCAGCTTTATTTTAGTCATATATCAACATATCCATATATGCATTTATAGATGAGTCAGTCAGTCAGTTCAGTCTCTCAGTTGTGTCTGACTCTTTGCGACCCCATGGATTGCAGCACGCCAGGCCTCCCTGTCCATCACAACTCCCAGAGCTTGCTCAAACTCATGTTCATTGAGTCAGTGATGCCATCCAACCATCTCATCCTCTGTCGTCCCCTTCTCCTCCTGCCTTCAATCTTTCCCAGCATCAGGGTCTTTTCAAATGAGTTAGTTCATTGTATCAGGTGGCCAAAGTATTGGAGTTTCAGCTTCAGCATCAGTCCTTCGAATGAATATTCAGGACTGATTTACTTTAGCATTGACTGGTTTGATCTTGCAGTCCAAGGGACTCTCAAGAATCTTCTCCAATACCACAGTTCAAAAGGATCAGTTCTTCGGTGCTCAGCTTTCTTTATGGTCCAACTCTCACATCCATACATGACTACTGGAAAAACCGTAGCTATGACTAGATGGGCCTTTGTTGGCAGAGTAATGTCTCTGCTTTTTAATATGCTGTCTAGGTTGGTCATAGCTTTTCTTCCAAGGAGCAAGCATCTTTTAATCTCATGGCTGCAGTCACCATCTGCAGTGATTTTGGGCACAAGGAAATAGTCTGTTACTATTTCCATTGTTTCCTCACCTATTTGCCATAAAGTGACAGGACTGAATACCATGATCTTAGTTTTTTTGAATGTTGAGGTTTAAGCCAACTTTTGCACTCTCCTCTTTCACTTTCATCAAGAGGCTCTTTAGTTCTTCTTCATTTTCTGCCACAAGGGTGGTGTCATCAGCACATCTGAGGTTGTTGATGTTTCTCCCAGCAATCTTGATTCCAGCTTATGTTTCATCCAGCCCAACATTTTGCATGATGTACTCTGCGTATAAGTTAAATAAACAAGGTGACGATATACAGTCTTGACGTACTCCTTTCCCAGTTTGGAACCAGTCCATTGTTTTATGTCCGGCTCTAACTGTTGCTTCTTGACCTGCATACACATTTCTCAGGAGGCAGGTAAGGTGGTCTGGTATTCCCAACTCTTTAAGAATGTTCCACAATTTGTTGTGATCCACACAGTCAAAGGCTTTGGCATAGTCCATGAAGCAGAAGTAGATGTTTTTCTGGAATTCCCTTGCTTTTTCTATGATCCAACAGATGTTGGCAATTTGACCTCTGGTTCCTCTGCCTTTTCTAAATCCAGCTTGAACATTTGGAAATTCCCAGTTCACGTACTGTTGAAGCCTAGCTTGAAGAATTTTGAGCATTACTTCGCTGGCGTGTGAGATGACTGCAATTGTGTGGTAGTCTGAACATTCTTTGGCATTGCCTTTCTTTGGGATTGGGATGAAAACGGACCTTTTTCAGCCCTGTGGACCTTTTTCAGTCCACTGCTGAGTTTTCCAAATTTGCTGGCATATTGAGTGCAGCACTTTCACAGAATCATCTTTTAGGATTTGAAATAGCTCAACTGGAATCCCATCACCTCCACTAGCTTTGTTCATAGTGATGCTTCCTAAGGCCCACTTGACTTCACATTCCAGGATGTCTGGCTCTAGGTGAGTGATCATACCATCGTGGTTATCTGGGTCATGAATATCTTTTGTATAGTTCTTCTGTGTATTTTTGCCACCTCTTCTTGATATTTTCTGCTTCTGTTAAGTCCATACCGTTTCTGTCCTTTATTGTGCCCATCTTTGCATGAAATGTTCCCTTGGTATCTCTAATTTTCTTGAAGAGATCTCTAGTCTTTCCCATTCTATTGTTTTCCTCTATTTCTTTGCATTGATCACTGGGGAAGGCTATCTTATCTCTCCTTGCTATTTGTTGGAATCTGCATTCATATAGGTTTATCTTTCCTTTTCTCTTTTGCCTTTAGCTTCTCTTCTTTTCTCAGCTATTTGTAAGGCCTCCTCAGACACACATTTTGATTTTTTGCATTTCTTTTTCTTGAGGATGGTTTTGATCATGGCCTCCTGTACACTGTCACAAACCTCCATCCATAGTTCTCATAAAAGTCACCAAGGGGATTTCCCTGGTGGTCCAGTGGTTAAGACTCCACTTTCCCAATGCAGGGAGCTCAAGTTCGATCTCGGGTCCGAGAACTAAGATCCCGAATGTCAAGTGGAGTGGCCAAGAGAAGAAGAAGAAATAGTCACTGAGAAGTGTAATAAGACGCTGTGAGAGAACGTCTTGGGTGACAGGGCCCTACAGTCTCTGAAGCCCTCCTGGAGAGGTGACGTCCTTTAACCTGGGCTGTGAAGGAGGAGAGGAGCTGAGAGTGTGGAGGCAGGGGGTGTTTCAGGCAAGGGGTGGCTGCACGTGCCCTGGACAGGCGGGGATGAGAGGGACCGTGGCTGGAGCACAGAGCCCTGGGGTGGCCCCGGGAGAAGGTGCCCACAGGGAAGGCCTCGTGGGCTGTGCTGGGGAGCGTGGATTTTATCTTAAGAAGGATGAAAAGCCACCTGATGTTCTGAGAGGACCATTATGGCTCCTGTGGGGAACAAATCCACAGGCGGGTGTGCTGGCCATTTTCTGTCTGTCTCTCCAGAGTTGCACTGACTCTGGTCCACTGTGCTGGCCTCTGTGACTATGTCACCAGGCCTATCAGTCCTTTTAGGGGAGGATGGGCTGTGGGAAGCACCGCTAGTCCACTGGACACGGGAAGAAAGAGAACCCGGGGGCGTTATTTCTGTGTCCCGTCCCGTGGGCAGCAGCTGGGTGGTGGTTGAGCATCTGCCACGGTCCCAGCCTGACAGGTGGCCCTTCGTGGGTCTGCTTTCCTTCCAGCCCAGGGCTGGGAATGACTGCTTCTTATTGTCAGCCCTGGGGCCCCTCACCTTCTCTAGTTGGTTCCCTAATTCTGCTGACATGCTGGTTAAGAGCACCTTTGTTAAACTGTCCCCAGAACCCCTTTCTGAGTGCCAGATGCTTCCTCTTGGGACCCTGAGCCATGGACAAGGACAGGAGAGGTGGAAAGGAAATCAGGTTTCGAAATCCCAGGTGGGAAATGTTGGCAGTTTGGGGCAGGGTAGGGACAGTGGAGATGCAGTGAGAGAAGCTGGGTTTGGGGTACATTCTGAAGCCTGATTGTGACTTGTTGTGGAATGACAGTGGCCACCAGCACAGAGGTGACTGTGTCTCCAGGACAGGCAGTGGGACTTTGGGACTTTGTATAGTTTCCTGATCTTGAGTTCCAGCCGAGCCACCTCCTTTTATGCTGTATCACGGCACATGTCTCTCCATTTTGGGAGTTCTCTGCCCTTGAGCTTGGTGCCAGGGTTCCCTAGAGGACCACACACCTCTGAAGGCCCCGAAGCTCTTTGTTATGTTGATGTGTCTTTCAGCATGGTATTGTCTTGATGGAGCCATTCAAGCTGCTTTAAATTTATCTCATTGTTTAGGAATCAGAGTGAAAAGAATTATGTTTATGGTTCTGCCTCAGGTATGTGTGACTTGTACAAGTTAGAATGGCCATGTCAAGGTGCTGTCTTCCTGCTTTTAAATTTCACCTTGCAGACATTAGTTATCCTCAATAATTCCCATCTTTATAATTGAAATAATCCAATGACTCTAGGTTCATTGCTTATTTCTCAGAGCCTGTGAGGGCAAAGACCTTTTCTGTCATTGCTTCAATGCCAGCTCTTAGAACTGTGCCCGACACGTTGTTGGGGCTCAATCAACACTAACAGATTAAATGTACACGTGTTGGCTGCGAGCATTTTCCTAATGGGAGTCTGTCTTCTTTCCTGTCATGCTCGCACCGTCAGACTGTGGTGAAGGTTTCGTCCGGTGGGGGTGCTGGCCGTGGAGGGCATCAGGGAAACTGCATTTGGTAGTGACTCCTACATTTCCACCACACCGTCACCAGTGCCCCTTGATCAGGTATTAGGATGTGTACGGGCAGAGAAGATGAGTTCAGAGAATGAACTGATGAAGCGAGGCCTTTTGTGTTTCGTAGCTTGATCAGTTCTTGGCAGGTGACCTTCCCACGGATACTATTTCACATAGAGAACACTCACCCAAAAAAGTGATTTCACCATCTTTGTATTCTGGGAGTTGAAGCTTTCTGGGAAATAATGCCAAAATATAAACTTGGCTTCTGATCGTGGCTGGTTGGAAATGTTTGGCTCGAACGCCTGAAGCAGGGTGAGGGCACTTCACAAGCCTGTAGAACATTCTAATGTCCACGTTTCACGTGCTGTTTACCCTCTCCCCCCAGATACTCTACCTGCGTTCAAGCTAATCAACGCTCTCTTCACAGCCCATCGGCACCCGGATTTAATTGGCCTGAATTGTTGCTCTCAGTGTGAATGGTGTGCTCCATTCTCAAGTCTGGATTTGATGACATCTAATGGTCCTCAAAGCTCATCCAGGCAGGATGGAGCAGAGTGTGAGTGAACGGCTGCTGTCAGCGTGCTGATTGCATTTGCAGTCACATTCTTTGCTCCAGCAGCCCTTCCAGCCGCATCCTCTCGCAGGGCATCCAGACTGTCCCGAAACTGTGTTTTTTGCACAGAAGCAAAGGCAAACCCCACCATCCCAGCCCTTCCTTAATCAACTCCATTTTAGAAATTTGGGTTTCCTACTTGCTGACGCTCGGTAAGCATTTCAGTACTAGCCTTGTTCTTTGCAGGGGGTTATGCCTAACAAAACAGCAGTTCTGGTACAAGGAGTCTGACTGGGAACCTTGAGCGGTGCATTATTTGTCTGTGAAGTTCATCTTTGTAAGAGAACAGCCGTTAATATTGGATGAATTGGCGAGTGAATTTCTTTTATACAAAATCACAGCGGGAAGACGTCCAAGTGATGTGGGCTCACAGGAATAGTATTAATAGTAATGACTAGCCTCGACTGAGATGTAATACCGTCCCTTAACCGTTTCATGATCATCAGCAACTAATTCCTAGAATCCCTACCGTGGGAGGGTGGTGATTACTATTCCTGCTTGAAGTATAGGAGGAGCAGGTCAGGGAGGCGGGCTGTGGATGGGGCTCTGTGCACCCAGCTTCGCTTCCCCAAGGTGTGTGTGTGGACACACTCACTCCACAGAGGAGGGCATGTGTGCGAGCTCACTCAGTCGTGTCCGACTCTTTGTGACCCCATGGACTGTAGCCCATCAGACTCCTCTATCTAGGGAATTCTCCAGAATTCTCCACTCCACTGGAGTGGGTTTGCCATTTCCTCCCTCTAGAAGATCGTCCCAATCCAGGGATTGAACCTGCGTCTCCTGCTGCATTGGCAGGCAGGTTCTTTACTACTGAGCCACCTGGGAAGCCAGAGGAGGGCAGGCTGCGTTATTTGGAGACCTTTGAGATACTGTCTTCGCGTGCATGCTAAATCTGCTTCAGTCATGTCTGACTCTCTGCCCACCAGGCTCCTCTGTCCATGGGGATTCTCCAGTCGAGAATACTGGAGTGGGTTGCCATGCCTCAGTGTCCTCTTTATTATTTGCTAAAAATCTTCCTGTGTGATGAAAAATGCAAAGATATCTAAGGATTTGGAGGGCACAGACACAGTTGAACAAAACTGCAGCCAGGAATCCTCCCTTTGAAAATTCCTCACGGTGTTATAATCAGAGATAGTGAAGTTGATAGAAGTGGAAAGATTTGCTCCTTAAAAAATAATACTGATGTTAGAGTGTAGACCCTCAGACCTAGAAATGAACTTGAGCCTACCCCCAACCCCACCCTCCCTGTTAGGACTCCTTTGGCAGGTGGGGAGGTTTGGACCTGGGGCAGAGTGTGGTGCTGGAGTATTGCTGCAGCAAGATCTGCTTTCTTCGGGGCGGGGGCTGGGGGCTTCACTTACCGGTAAAACTCCCCAGACCCACCCGAGGGAGGCAGTTTTGTTTGTAGAAAGGTTTCTACGAGAAAGTATAGAAGCAAGAAAGTTTATAACATCATTTCCCTTGTCCTACCGCTATCTGTTCTTGTATTTAAAATGTTCCTTCCTGAGCCTTAGCCAAAATGTTATTTTTTAGACTATTCCCATTTGTTTATGTGGTTGGGCTTTGTTTTTTGTCCTGCTTTTCTGGCTCTCCCTGGGTTGTTCTGGGCCGAAAGACATAATTTTCCCACACCGATTTTGTGCGTCTTGTCTGTGATGTGCAGAGTTCCAGTGGCTAAATCTTAAAAAAGCTAAACCTGTAATTTAAAATCCATATCTGTATCTCCTCAATTTTTTTTTTTTTTCTGTCTTGACACTTAGGAAATGAGGTGATTGCACTTGTTTTCCAGCCGGTGGTATTTATCGTTTGACGCTGTCAGTTACGTAACTGCATGACTGTCCCTCAACGTGTCCTGGGGGCTCCTCTCTTGTGTAGGAGCCATTGTGTCATCACAGCCAGTGATGTCAGTAAGTGTATCCTCCTAAGCCTGTCACGGGGTGATACTCAGCTGGTACTGGAGTACTCTTGCGGGGTCGAGCACCTCCTACCTTTATTATCTTGCAAAGCTGGCAAACTAGTTGACCAAGCTTCCCATAAAATGAAAATCCTGGACAGGATGAATGTGTGTATTCCTTCCAGCTGTGAGATTCGACCATCCTGATTCTTGCTTCTCTTTCTGTGCATTTAGTTCTCCAAGTAAGATCTTGAACCGTTTATATAAATTTTCCATCTCATTTCAACAAGCACATAAAGAGTGCCCACGAAATGCTAGGAAAACTGGGGTCCAAGGGCAGGAGATGCCATTGTGCTCTCAAGGAACACAGTCCAGTAGAGGAGACAGGAACAAAACCAGCCTCTGGGCCTGGAAGGAAACCCTTTCCAGAGGATGTGGTTCTGCTGGGGAATCTTGAAAAAGAAATACGATTGAACCAGGTAGAGAAGTAGGGCCGGATGGAATGGATGGATGAGGCTCGGGAAAGAGGATGTGGACTGGGGTGCTGCCCTTCCACGTCAGGATGAGGTGACCTTGGGAGCATAGCAGGAGTAGGGCTGGGCATCAGCGTGACGGTGTGCTGGTTACTGTGTGCCTCGGCTCAGTTAAACAGGCCAGGTGAACATCATTTTGCAAATGAAGATGCTGAGACTTAGAAAGGTTGAGGAACTTCCAGAAGGACACATACATTGTGGTTAAAAGAGCAGAATCTGAATTTGGGTCTTTGTAAGACCAAACCTCAACCCCTTTCCTGCAGGTGGGCATCTCTCTGTCCCCCACCCCAACCCTCTGTCTCTGATGGGGGAAATCATCAGAGATGATGATAACCCCTCTTTGCCCCTGGCCCTGACTGCCCTGCTGGGAAGGTGGGTTTCACCCTGGATCTCAGAAGGACGTCAGGAAGGAGGACGGGGACACAACAGAGTAGAAAGGTTGGTGGGAAAGTGGCGGGTGATCTGGGTCAGCTGGCCCTTCCTGCCAGAGCGGACTCCGTTCCAGCAATACTCTAATGCTCTGGAGAGAGCGTGAGTGGTGTTTAGGGTTCCACAGATCTGGTCTTCTGTCTCCCGCCCACCATCAGCCTTTCTCGTGACCTCGGACCTCAGTTTCTTTGCGAACCTGTGAGGGTGAACAAAAATCTAAAGGAAAGAAAAAATATTAATAATATCAACTGTTAGTTATTGAGCCTTTGCTGAGAATTATGCCAATTAGTCCTCATAACAGCCCTATGAGATAGAAATGATGAGCGTCCCCAGCATATAGACACTGACTTGCCCAAGACCACACAGTGTGTAAATGGTGGAGCTGGGATTAAACCTAGATGAGAACCTAGACAGCATATTAATAAAGCAGAGACATTACTTTGCCAACAAAGGTCCATCTAGTCAAGGCTATGGTTTTTCCAGTGGTCATGTATGGATGTGAGAGTTGGACTATAAAGAAAGCTGAGTACAGAAGAATTGATGCTTTTGAACTGTGGTGTTAGAGAAGACTCTTGAGAGTCCCTTGGACAGCAAGGAGATCCAACCAGTCCTTCTGAAAGGAAATCAGTCCTGAGTGTTCATTGGAAGGACTGATGCTGAAGCTTAAACTCCAATACTTTGGGCACCTGATGTGAAGAGCTGACTCATTTGAAAGGACCCTGATGCTGGGAAAGATTGAGGGCAGGAGGAGAAGGGGATGACAGAGGATGAGGTGGTCAGATGGCATCACCGATTCAATGGACATGAGTTTTGGTAAACTCCAGGAGTTGGTGATGGACAGGGAGGCCTGGTGTGCTGCAGTCCATGGGGTCACAAAGAGTCGGACATGACTGAGTGACTGAACTGAACTGAACTAGACTGAGAGCCTTTAACCTCCATGCCTACTGCCTTCTAAAAGGATGGGGTCTGGTGCATGGTTGAGAGTTAGAGCTTCTATCAGTATGATCCGAGTTGTTTATTATGATTCATTATTATTAGACAGAGATGGAGAACCAGGCAAGAGCTGAAGGGAGAGGGTGGAACCCAGGCTGGCAGCCTCATCATGGCCGGCCAGGGGCTTTCTCTTCCCCTGGGTCCCTCTCCCACCCCAGATGGGCATGCCGGGGCAGCTTTCTCCCCCTCGCATCCAGGCCTCAGAGGCTCCCTCAGCCTTTCCTCTGTCCTTGCAGCTACAAGACGCCCTGGGGGCTGGGGGCTGCGTGCTGGAGAAGCGTCCCCCAGCCTCCTGCCGGAAGTGGATGTATCAGGAGCGGGCTGTCCCCACTCACAGCCTTCGTGGGGTCCGAGGCCCACACCACCCCTTCCCGGGGGACCACCACCAGCCCCCCTGCAATGCTCCCCTGCCCTCCCCTCCACCACCTCCTGGGCGTCCTCAACACACAGTTCCTTCTTCCTGGTCAGCCCTCACCTGGCCTTTGGCAGCTGACTTGCATCTTCATTTCTGAGGAGAGGAGTGTGAAGGAGGGTTTGGTTTGGAGAAAGTGTTTGCTGTTCTTTCCTCCTCTGTGACCGGGGTTCAGGCCCGGGGAAATCTCTCCCTTGGAGCCCAGGGAGCCAGGCCGCTCCTTGACGGGCTCAGGCATTTCAGGGTGTTCTCTCTGTTGGGGGGAGGGTGTCTTGGCATCTTAAGTCCACTTCCCCTGTGCCCCCCACCCCAGCTCTGAATTGGGGGTAGGTTCTAGGAGATGTTGTGGAACTCATGTTTATTTAATAGGTGCAGTCATCTCGTAGAGAACGTCGGAAACTTGAACCTGCAACTCATACCTGTTTTGGGGGTATTTACGACATGGGTTTGGGTGGACTCCGGCAGTTGGTGATGGACAGGGAGGCCTGGTGTGCTGCGGTTCATGGGGTCGCAAAGAGTCGGACACTACTGAGCGACTGAACTAAACTGAACGAGCTTACGTGTCACATCCCAAGCAGTCACTTCTTCCATTGCAGAGTGTAGCCTGGCTTTGCAGGGGAGAACCAAGTCTTCCCGGGCCCTCCCCCTGTGAAGGGCCCCGGGGTCACGCCATGTCAGTGCAGCATTCGCTGCTGTGTAGTAGTTATCCGTCTTCCGGTCGGTAGAGCATAGCTGTCCGCAAGGCTGAAGACCTGGTAAAACGTCTTGGCGTTTCTTTCCTTACGTGGGTTGTGCTTTAAGAACAGCACAGGCATTGGGCTGGACAGACATGGCTGCCAGGCCCAGGGCAGCCTCTCCCCTCCCAGGAGTTTGCATTCTGAGCAGTGGTCATGCCACCTATTTAATTTCCATAAATGAGTGGAGCATGTGTGTCTCGTGAGCTTGAGAAAGAGTTGTTACTCATTTTAATGGATTTGCAGGCTAACCTGACACTGTGCTGTGTTTGTTTACAATCGTCGCTTGATGGTGTTCAGTACAAGTCCATGGGCGGGGGGTGGTGGGGGCTGGCCGTCAGCTGAAGTCCGTCTCCTGAAGAGTAAAAGCAGCCTGTCTCATCTGGTTCACAGCTAATTCTGAAAACGGAGAGGGACTCTCAGGTTGCTCATTTTAGTTTTATTATTGCTTTTCTCAAGGAAGACTGTTTAGAGTTGAAATTTTTTAGCAAACGAAAACATCGCTGGAGACTTAAATTGTCATGTTAACCTGATATACAGGCAAACTCACGTGTAGCTGCTTTCTTCATGAAAGTTGTAATACCTTAAAGGGAAAGTGTTAGTCGCTTAGTCATGTCCGACTCTTTGTGACCCCATGGACTGTAGCCTTCCAGGCCCCTCTGTCCCTGGGGATTCTCCAGGCAAGAATACTGGAGTGGGTTGCCATGCCCTCCTCCAGGGGCTTCCTGACCCAGGGATTGATCCCGGGTCTCCTGCATTGCAGGCAGATTCTTTACAATCTGAGCTACCAGGGAATCTGCTGTAATACCCTAAAGTGGCACCAAAGAAAATCCCCTGATGGGGAATGTTAGTTTCTAAAGTTTTCAAGAAAAGAATGGACAGGTGTTTTTAAACACATTTTTTTCAATTGTTGTCATTGAATGCTATAATAATGTTGGAACATTATTTTCATTGCTTAGACATCTTAAATTTTATTTTAGTTGGTTGCATTGGGTCTTCGTTGGGGCACGTGGGATCTAGTTCCCTGACCAAGGATCGAACCTGTGTCCCTTCATTGGAAGGCAGATTCTTAACCATTGGACCACCAGGGAGGTCCCTAGATGTTTTAAATGTTAAAAGCGTGTTGAGGGTAGAATGTAAATCTTGCCAAGATATTCTGATGTTGGTGGCACCTAAATTTGGACATGGGGATGGTGGTTATTCTTGGGGAAGGGGCTGGATTTGGTAGAACTAGAACCCAAAGCCCCGCCTGAGCTGCACTAGACCCAGGCCGGCACACGGGGGCAAGTCTGAAAATGCCCAGGATCAGGACAGAACACCCTGCCTTTTTAAGGCCACATGTATTTGAAAACAGTTTTTGCTCAGTCCTACGACATCTTGGGAGGTGGTCAGAGTAGGTCCTCTGTTTCTGTGTGTGAATCTGCAGCTCCAAGTGGCCAGCTGGTTTTCTCAAGCCTCCGAATCCCATCAGTCACGGGGCTTGCATGGGCCTGTGCTCTTACATTCATTCCACAAAGGTTCATTGAGCATTTTATGCTCCGGGACCTATGCCTGGAAAGAAAGTGGGCCTGAGGAGCCTGGCTGTCTCAATGCCTTGCGAGTTTCCCTGATCCATGAGAAGGAGCTTTCACAACTTGGGCGTCTTCATACACACAACTGAGATTTACTGACTGCTTCCTGGGGGGTTAATAGGAACAAGACCCCCATGACCCAATCCCCCATGGAGCTCACAGTCCAAAGAGAAACAGATGGAAGCAAGACAACCCTTACTTGTTGTGAGGCTGTGAGAGAAGGAAGCCCACGTGGCTCTGAGATGAAGACAAATATTTCAGGGTGGGATGCAGAGTGACCTCAAGTAATCGATAGGAAAGGCCTGCAGGAGGAGCTGGGGCCAGCAAGATGGTGACTGGGGCGGCAACGTGGTTGGGGCTGGGGCCAGCGTGCAGAGCTCAGGATGTGGGATTTCCTCCTAGGGGATGGGAAGCCACTGTTTCTATGAGTGATAAGGTCAGTGGTGTTGCTTTGAAAGCTCGTTCTGGCTGTTGGGTGAGGAGCAGGTTGGGTGGGAAGAGGGGCCAGAAGGGGATGTTACCAAGTTGCTGTAATCGTCAAGGGAGGGCTGACACAGACCTGAACCTGAACGGGATGCTGGCAGGGAAGTGAGTGAATAGAAGAGGACAGATTGAACCTGTCTTCAGACTTCAGTGGGATGGATGGCAGTGAAAGAAAAGCAGGGATCAAGCGTGTCTTGTAGGTTTCAAAATAGAGGAACAGAGCGGGTAGTTGTGCCATTTACTGAAATGAGGAAGTCGGTGGAGGAGCGAAAAGAGATCATTTATGGGCGGAGTGGCGGGGGGAGATGAAGGCTTATGAGGGTCTCATAAATTACTTTCCGTGTCTATACGGACAGAGGTCATTGTGTACTCATGGTTTTCCAATTCTGCTTTACATGCTTGAATTTGAATTAGGAAGATTACTTAGGTCCTTTTATCCACTTAATAAATGTAAAAAGTAATTAAACTTTTGTGTCTTCTCATCTGGATGCACAGCCCTGTTCAAGGCCCAGGGTCTATGAGCAGTCAAGAAGCAGCAGATGTGATCCTTGGCCTTAGAAAGCTTTTAATCTAATTAGAAAGGATACATGAAAACCAACAGGTAATTACCACTTGTAATTACCTAGAAAGTTCTAAAGACAGCATGTGATCAAGTGCATGGTATAGGACGGATTGGATATGATGTTGAGAGAACACACGCACACAGATTCTGGGACACGTTTATTAAGTCAACAAGGGGCTCTTGGAGCAGTTGAGTCATGAGCTGGACTTCAAAGGTCATGTTGGCTGTTGTCTTGTATGGTGGACAAGGAAGTTAAGACTCTTGGTGAGGTGTGTGGAGGGTGGGGGGAAGTGCCTGAATAAAGCCACAGAGGAGGGGAACAGCAATGAGAATGATAGTAATAACTATCAGTTAGTTCAGTTCAGTCATGCCTGACTCTTTGCAACCCCATGGACTGCAGCACGCCAGACCTCCCTGTCCATCACCAAATCCCGGAATTTACTCAAATTCATGTCCATTGAGTTGGTGATGCCATCCAACCATCTCATCCTCTGTCGTCCCCTTCTCCTCCTGCCCTCAATCTTTCCCAGCATCAGGGTCTTTTCAAATGAGTCAGCTCTTTGCATCAGATGGCCAAAGTATTGGAGTTTCAGCTTCAGCATCAGTCCTTCCAGTGAATATTCAGGACTGATTTCCTTTAGGATGGACTGGTTGAATCTCCTTGCTGTCCAAGGGACTTTCAAGAGTCTTCTCCAACACTACAGTTCAAAAGCATCAATTCTTCAGGGCTCAGCTTTCTTTATAGTCCAACTCTCACATCTATACACGACTACTAGAAAAACCATAGCCTTGACTAGTTAGTGAGTACCCTCAAATACCAAGCATTTTGGTGGGAGCTATAGAATGATCTCATTTAAATCTTAAAGTAATACTGCAACATATGTCCCTCTTTTACACGTAAGAAAAACAAGCCTTCAAGATATAAATTGCATGGGGTTGTGTAATTGGTGATTTGTACAGCGAGGATTCTAGCCTTACTCCTTTGGGATTTCATTCCTTCCTGATGAGAAGTGGGGCCATGGTGGATGTGCAAGGAGGAGATTAATGTGGTACCCTTGCACGAGGATGGGGCAGCAGGCCCATCAACAGGCTCCCTAAGAGCCAGTTGGAGGAGATTTGAGTTTGAAGTCAATTCATCGAGTAGTTCAAGTACTCTGGTTTCTAAATCAGCACAATAAACCAAATAATCCCATGGCCAATACCATCCATATAGATAAAAGTGGTAAAAATACAGGCTGGATGATTACACTGGTCATCATAGAATGTTGAAACACTCTCAGGGAAGTTAAGGGTAAGACAAGGATGTTCCCTCGAGTGCTGTCATTTAACGCTGTTCTGGAAGAGATTGCCAATTCAATTAGATAAAGAAATAAAAGGTATAACGTAGGGGAAAGAAAGAGCAAAATTATCATTATTTGCCAAAGATGATCTTTTTTGCCAGGAAGAGAATGAAAACTCAAGAGAACCAAAGCTGTTAGAAATGATATAAGAGAATACCTCAGATGGCTAGTTACAGACTTTTAAGAAATGCTCCCTTAATACATGACCAATGAAAAATATAAAAATCTTTCAAAAATTTAACCCAATATCTTAGTAATTTCTACCTAGGAAAAACATTAGTTCAGTACTTCTAGGGAAAAAAAAGTATAAAACCTACTGAGGGATATAAATGCATATTTAAATAAATGAAGAATTATTTTAAGTATCTAGATAGAACGTTGAATATGGCAAAGATGTCAATTCTCCCCCCAAATTAATTTATGCATTTTAAAGAATTCTAGTTGAATTACAGCATGATTTTGACTGCTCAGATGCTCCGTGGTGTCCAGCTCTTTGCGACCCCATGGACTATAGCCCTCCAGGGTCCGCTGTCCATGGGACTGATTCTTCTGGCAATAATACTGGAGTGAGTTGCCCTTTCCTCCTCCAGGGGATCTTCCTGACCCTGGGATCGAGCCTCTTATGTCTCCTGCATTGACAAGCAGATTCTTTAACCTAGCGCAAGTGGATTCTAGTGCCACCAATGGTTGGGGGAGAATTTAAAAAGTAATTCTTGAGTTCATCTGAAAGAAAGAAAAACTGAGCATATATGGAATGATTCTGAAAAGTAAATAATGATGGATGGAGAATGTGGGCATTTTTTGTTTTAAAATAATTAAATTATTAATTTAATTCTAATTAAAGCTGTATGTATCTGCTTTCAGGAGCAGCAGAAAAGTAGCACAGAATAAGACCTAAGAATATGTAAGAATTTAATTTGTTATAAACTCAGATAGGTTTATGATAAACTTTACATCAATTTGAGACAGATTAAAATTTTTTTAAAGAAATGAGACCATATATAAATGCAGTAGAAAATAGCAATGACTATTTATATAATATTGGGTCCAGGTAGTACAGTGGTAAAGAACTCACCTGCCAATGCAGGAGACATAGGAGATGCAGGTTCGATCCCTAAGCTGGGAAGATCCCCTGGAGAAGGAAATGGCAATCTCCTCCAGTACTCTTGCCTGGGGAATCTCACGGACAGAGGAGCCTGGCAGGCTATAGTCCATAGGGTTGCAAAGAGTCAGACGCGACTTAGCGACTGAGCACGCAGGGATGTGAAGAAGGCAAGTATTCCATGAAAGCCAGAAAAGTTTGGTAAATTTTACTACAGGAAGTTTAAAATTTCTGTAAAAACAAACCCTCTTAAGTTTAAGGACAACAAAGCTGGAAAAGTATTTGCAAGATATTCGTTACACAAAAGACTAATATCCTGAGACCAATAAGACAAAAGCATTCACTTCGTAAGACCTGGGTTCGATCCCTGAGTTGGGAAGGTCCCCTGGAGGAGGGCATGGCAACCCACTCCAGTGTTCTTGCCTGTAGAATCGCATCGACAGAGGAGCCTGGCAGGCAAGAGTCAGACGCGAGTGAGCGAGTAAGCACAGCGCAGCAGTAAGAAAATAGGTATGCATGACTATGCACAAGCCAGTGCACACACAAAAGAGGCACAAATGACTAATAAACATGAGAGAAACGGATTAACCTCTTTAGTAATAAAAAACACGAAAAGCAGAGTCCATCTTTCACAGGTGGCCCTGTAATGGTAACCACAGTGGACGGGGGTGGGGGGGGCGGGGTGGGACATGGGTGCTGGTCCTGGGTAGATTCATTGTGCAGCTGTTTTGGTGAGCATGCAGCAATGTCTATCAACAGGTAAAAGAAAGAGACGGATATCCTTGACCCTGATGTCCCATTCTAGGGATTTATCCCAAGAAAATTCTGTATTTCAGGTAAGCATGAGATATGGATGAGGCTTTTCACGGAAGTATTATTTATACCCCTATTGTTTATAATAGTGAAAGTGAAAGTCGCTCAGTCATATCCGACTCTTTGCAACCCCATGTACTATACAGTCCATGGAATTCTCCAGGCCAGAATACTGGAGTGGGTAGCCTTTCCCTTCTCTTGGGGATCTTCCCAACCCAGGGATGGAACCCAGGTCTCCTGCATTGCAGGCAGATTCTTTACCGGCTGAGCCACAAGGGAAGCATTGTTTGTAATAGAAATGCCCAAACATTCTGAATGCCTGGCCAGCATTGAAAGCATCAGTTCCTTAGCAGCACAGACAGCGTGGCCCCCTTCTTGGTCTCATCCACTGTTCTTACCGTGTCTGCCTGGTGCCTACAGGGCTGTGCCCGCCTGCCCTCCTGTCCTCAGCCTCCAGCACGGATCCTGCATGCGGCAGTGCTCTGTAATGTCACCCCGCTTTTGCCAGATCCTTCAGGGCCCACAAAGTGTAGCCTACTTCCCTGAAGCCATGTCCATGCTGCTGGCCTGCAAGGGCTGCTTCTCCTCTCTCCCATCTGAACCCCCTCCCTGCCATCCACATCCCTAGAACCTGCCCTGAACCTGGGAAAGGGGGGCCCATGCCCTACTTCCCTAAGGTCTTTCACCACTTCCTGCCTGAACCTGCCTTGTGAAAAGATGGATGGGGTGGCAGAAGCCAGGGATGTGTGAGGTCAGTAGGTCCCTGAGTGGTCAAAGCTGGGGGCAGCGCGTGCGGAAGGAGGAGCAGAGTAATGGGGAGCCGGGGAGGGGGCAGAGCCCTCCAAGGGCGTGTCCTGAGGGTCCAGGGGCCGTGGCCACAGCTGTGGTCCTGATGAGGGGCCGCCTCCCTCTCTGCACGTCATCAGCAGGCCACACCCCCACCTGCCACCTCGGGCTACACGGCCACCCTCAGGGGTGTGTGCCCGCCTGCAGCGGGGGTGGGGGGTGGGGGCAGATGTGAGGAGGTCCCATCACTTTCTCTTCTGGTTGGGGTTTTACCTGTTGGTGGAGCTAGAGCCCACACTTGGAGCTTTTTTCTGTGTTTTCTCAGTCAGGGCAGGAGCCACGTTTGCTCTTCGCTTCTGTCGCCCCAGCACCTGGCGCACCACCTTGCGAGCTGTGTGTGCTAAGTCTTGCCCGGCTCTTTGCGGCCCCACGGACTG
>NW_011494720.1:6986503-6990846 GCF_000754665.1 Bison bison bison
CCTCATGGACTGTAGCCCGCCAAGCGCCTCTGTCTATGGGATTCTCCAGGCAAGGATACTGGGGTGGGTTGCCATTTCCTCCTCCAGGGGATCTTCCCCACCCAGGGATTGAACCCGCGTCTCTTATGTCTCCTGCATTGGCAGGTGGGTTCTATACCACTACTGCCAAAGGGGAGCCCTTGCAGCTAGTGGGTACTCAATAAATATTTATGGAGTGATTGATCAGACTAGGTCAGTGTCCCTGGAAATGGAAAGAAAGGAGAGGATGGTAAGGCTTTATAAATGGAAAAACCGTGGGACTTGATGACTGCATTTACTTTTTTAAACCGACTTCTGTGAATGAGCGGGATGTGAATTTCTGTATTATAATATAATCTGCTTAACTCAGAAATCGAAGGCACAAATCAGCCATTTGGGTGGGGAGTCCCCAGGCCTTGGGCCCCTCCGTCTGGCTCAAGTCTAAAACCAGGCAGGTGCTTTATTGACAGGTGGCCTTGGCTGTCACCCCTCCTGAGAGCTCTGGCTCCACAAACCCGCAAATGAAAGGGGATTGGAATGGACGTGGGCTCGGAAGAGAGCGACTGTAATGATTGCATCTGTAAGTGGCAAGCGCCTCCATTGTAATCCTGTAATCATTATTTTGATTATCACATTAGCCCTCGGGCTGATTTGCCGTTTTCAGAAGCGCTCAGAGCTCACCCACTTCACCAACTGCATGGGCTCCCCAGTTTCTATCACAGGGGTTGGCTCACAGAAGCCAAGCCACCCCTCCCTACCAGCACCATCTTCCCCTTAACTGTAATAGCAACCGCCGGCTGTGACAGCTCTGCAGTGAGTGTCTCCTCATTTATTCCAGGCAGCAGCCTTCCAGGCAGGCTCCACTTCACAGGGGAAGAAAGCCAGCCCCTCGCTTATCTCTTCTCCCAGCACCGTAGTCTAAAACCACCAGCACCTCCTTACATACAGGTCTCCCCACCTCCACTCTGGAGCCAGGTGAGTCCTTCCATAGTCACACCCCCTCTGTCACCTCCCTGCTCAGAACTAGTGCAAGTGGCTCCTTCGTGGCAAGTACTGGGTCCCATCTGGATGGCTCCTCTGCTTCATCCTGCCTCCCACTGCCCTCCCTCTTGAGTTCCAGCCATGCTTGTTGTTCAATTGCTCAGTTGTATCCAACTCTTGGCGACCCCATGGACTGCAGCATACCGGGCTCCCCTGTCCTTCACTATCTCCCAGAGTTTGCTCAAATTCGTGTCTACTGAGTCGGTGACACCATCCAACCATCTCATCCTCTGTTACTCCCTTCTCCTCTTGCCCTCAATCTTTCCCAGAATCAGGCGCTTTTCCAATGAGTCATCTCTTCGCGTCAGGTTGCCAAAGATTTGGAGCTTCAGCTTCAGCGTCAGTCCTTCCAGTGAATATTCACAGTTGATTTCCTGTAGGATGGACTGGTTTGATCTCCTTGCAGTCCAAAGGACTCTCAAGAGTCTTCTCCAACACTGCAGTTCTAAAGCAATAATTCTTCAGCGCTCAGCTTTCTTTATGGTCCAGCTCTCACACCCGTACATGACTACTGGAAAACCATAGCTTTAACTATACAGACGTTTGTCAGCAAAGTGATATCTCTGCTTTTTAATATGCTGTCTAGGTTTGTCATAGCTTTTCTCCCCAGGAGGAAGCATTTTTTAATTTCGTGGCTGAAGTCACAGTCTGCAGTGCTTTTGGAGTCACCAAAAATCAAGTCTGTCACTGTTGCCATTTTTTCACCATCTATTTGCCATGAGGTGATGGGACCAGATGCCGTGATCTTAGTTTTTTGAATGTTGAGTTTTAAGCCAGCTTTTTCACTGTGCAGCCACCCTGCCTGTCTCTTATTCCAGAAACCTTGGTGCTGCTCCCCACCCTGGGGTTCCGACTGCCTGTACACCTGTTACCTGCCCTGTCCCTGGCCCACCCTTCCCGAGGAGGCACAGCCAGTTCTAGAATGGGTGGTGGTGGTGGGGTAGCCTTGAGGGCAGACTCTGCCCTTGTGTGCCTTGGGCTGATGCATGGAGGGAAGTGCTGTTCTTCGTCCGTTTAAGTCCTGTGCTGACTGTGACATGTCAGTCCCTGCTCTAGCTGCTGGGAATGTCACCGTGAACCCAGAGAAGACCTTCTCGTGCACCTTACAGCCTAGGACAACTGAGAAATAAATTCAGGACAGGACAGGCAGGTTCCGAGAGTGAGAGAACATTAAGCAGGTGAGGTGCGTTTGAGCAGGGGGTCAGGAGAGGGGCATTTTTGCCAAGATGGCCTTGAGAAGACCTGGAGGAGGACTTGCATAGGGGCCCCTGTGGAATGAGGGGGGCAAGGCAAACAGCCAAGGCCGGCCGTGCTCTTGGAGCAGT
The DNA here is from genome assembly GCF_000754665.1 of Bison bison bison. Taxonomy (NCBI): domain Eukaryota; kingdom Metazoa; phylum Chordata; class Mammalia; order Artiodactyla; family Bovidae; genus Bison; species Bison bison. The sequence continues at coordinate 6,988,888 of NW_011494720.1, forward strand.
GAGAAGGTAGAAGGGGGCAGTGAAAGGACACAGGACATGATGACAGGATAGTGTCCTGGGGGTCAGAGTTGGTTTTATTCTGGGTAGGATGGGAAGCCAATGGAGGGTTTTAAGCAGAGGAGTTGCCTTGTAGGTTTTCAAGTTTCCCCTGGCCCTTGCAAGCGCAGAGGCAGGCAGGTGCTACTGCAATGGTCCAGGCAAAGATGGCGGAGCTCGGACAAGGCCCCTCTGGGGGACACTGTCCCATGTGAGATGTGGCTTGAGGTCGAGCCACAGGCTTTGCTGAGGGATTGGATGTGGGTGTGAAAGGAGTCAAGGACGAGAGTGACTCCAGATCACTGATGATTCGATGGGACATTTACTCGGGGCCTTTCCTTGTGATCTTTCACCTGTGAAATGTGCCTCCGTAGAGAAGATGCTCAGCCGTGTACCTTTAGTCTGGGTCCCTCCCTTGGTTTCACACTGAAACACCTCTTTCCTCAGGCCCTTAGCTCATCTGCTAATTAGTGTGACAGCTCTGCCAAGTCTCTGCAAAGCCAGCCAAGCTGCTGCCTGCCACCCCCTGCCCATCCCATTCTGTCCCTTCCCCCTCTTCTCCGCACTGCTCCCCCCCACATCCTCTCCCCCTTCCTCCCCTCCCCCTCCTCCCCTCTTCCTCCTTTTTTCAATATTTATTTTTTAAATTGATTGATGATTACTTTCCAATATTGGCTTGACTTCTGACACACATCAGCGTGAATTAACCATAATGCACATGTCCCCTCCCTCTTGAATCTCCTTCCCACCTCCTACTCCTTCCCACCCCTCTGAGTTGTTACAGAGCCCCAGTTTGAGTTCCCTGCGTCATAGAACAAATTCCCATTGGCAATATATTTATATCCATTCAATCAGTTCAGTCGCTCAGTCGTGTCCGACTCTTTGCGACCCCATGGACTGCAGCACGCCAGGCTTCCCTGTCCATCACCAACTCTTGAAGTTTACTCAGACTCTTGTCCATCGAGTCGGTGATGCCATCCAACCATGTCATCTCTGTCATCCCCTTCTCCTCCCACCTTCAATCTTTCCCAGCATCACGGGCTTTTCCAATGGATCAGCTCTTTGTATCAGGTGGCCAAAGTACTGAAGCTTCAGCTTCAGCATCAGTCCTTCCAATGAATATTCAGGACTGATTTCCTTTAGGATAGACTGGTTGGATCTCCTTGCAGTCCAAGGGACTCTCAAGAGTCTTCTCCAACATTACAGTTCAAACGCATCAATTCTTTGGCGCTCAGCTTTCTTTATGGTCCAACTCTCGCATCAGTACATGACTACTGGAAAAATCAAAACTTAAACTATACGGACCTTTGTTGGCAAAGTAATGTCTCTGCTTTTTAGTATACTGTTGGTCATAGCTTTTCTTCCAAGGAGGAAGCATCTTTTAATCTCATGGCTGCAGTCACCATCTGCAGTGATTTTGGAGCCCAAGAAAATAAAGTCTGTCACTGTTTTCATTGTTTCCCTATATACTTGCCATGAAGTGATGGGACCAGATGCCAAGATCTTAATTTTTTGAATGTTGAATTTTAAGCCAGCTTTTTCAGTCTCCTCTTTCACTTTCATCAAGAGGCTCTTTAGTTCCTCTTCACGTTCTGCCATAAGGATGGTGTCATCTGCATATCTGAGGTTATTGATATTTCTCCCAGAAGTCTTGATTCCAGCTTGTGCTTCATCCGGCCCAGCATGTCGCATGATGCACTCTGCGTAGAAGTTAAATAAGCAGGTGTAGGAACCCACGCTAGCCTATCCTTTCATCCCACCCCTCCCTCTTCTCCCTAGCCTGGGTCCATAGGTCTGCCCTCTGTGTCTGCGTCTCCACTGCCGCCCTGCGAACAGACTCGTCAGTGCCATCCTTCTAGATTCTGTGTATATGGTTAACATGCTCTCTTCCTCCTCCTCCTCCCCCTCCTCCTCCTCCCCCTC
>NW_011494720.1:6990946-7014268 GCF_000754665.1 Bison bison bison
CCTCCTCCTTGTCCCCCTTCCCCCTCAGTGCCCGGCTTTATATCTCTGGAGCCTGACACAGGGTTTGGTACATAGTAGGCTTGCAACAAATGCTTGACTGAATGAATAGATGAAAGGGGCTTAGAGAGGTTCAGAAACTTGCCCACATCACGTCGGTGGTGAGCGTCCTTTGACACCACTGTTCTCCCCAAAGACCTCTTGTCCCTGACTTCACGCGCCCTCCATGGCTTCAGGGGCAGCATGGCAGTGAGATTTCCAAATGCGGGGGTGTGAGTTGGCCTCTGCTGCTTGCTGTGGATCCTCTCACCAGCGTGAGCACCTGTTCTCTGTCCCCCTCCCCTCTCCTCTCCCTCTCTCCTTCCCTTCTGGCTCCCCCCACCCTCAAGTGTTACTTTCTGGAGCACCTAGTGACTCCTCTGATGGGTCTGTTTGTTGTCATATGTCACCCTGTGATGTGTGACTGTTCCCTTGGTTGAGGAAATATGCTGAATGCGCCCTGTGTCCCTTTGGGGCTACAGCCTGAATTAGACCCTCCAGCTGTGTTTGGGTTTCGGACACACTTCCGGAAACTTCTGTCCCCTTTACTCTGTTCTCTCCGAGCAGCCACCAGGTCGAGGACAGAAGGTGGTCTTCCTGAGGCCTCGGTGCAGTGGCGTCTCCTCTTTCTCCTCCTCCAGTGACCCCTTGGTGGAAATAGACGCCACTGTCCATGAGGGTCCCGTGGAAGGTGGTCGGCAGGCAGGGGGCTCAGGGTCAGGTTACAGCCCCACAGGGGAGGTCACCCCACGAGAGACAGGGAGACTGGCAGGCGGGTACCCGGCCCTGGGGTGAGGACCAGTGCGATGCCAAGTAACTATGTCCACCTCCAACCGGGGGACCTGGGGCCCCGCGGGGGCTGCTCAGGTCAAGAGAGAAAGGAAGTCAGGCCCGAGAGCCTGGAATTCGGTCCTGCAGCAGCCACCGGGACACACAGAAGAGGGAGCTTTGTTCCCTTGCATTAGTGACTCCTCCCTCTCCTGCAGCTGATGGATTCAGAACTCCCTGCAGTGTGCCGATCAAAGGTGTTTTCTGGGGAGAATAAGGAAAAAGGAAAGTGAAGTCGCTCAGTCATTTCTGACTCTTTGAGACCCCATGGACTGTAGCCTACCAGGCTCCTCTGTCCATGGGATTTTCCAGGCAAGAATACTGGAGGGGTTGCCATTTCCTTCTCCAGGGGATCTTCCTGACCCAGGGATCAAACCCGGGCAGATGCTTTACCATCTGAGCCACCAGGGAAGCCCCCCTGGGGAGAATTGTCACCCATATAAAAGCCCTTCCTGCATGGACCGGCTGCTGTAAGAGAAAGGTTGAGCTTGGATGTGACCCTGGGGCCCGGGGCACCCCCAGGAGGAGTTCTGAGCTGGCACAACTGTGGAGACTTGTGGGGTTCTGCCGGGGAGCTGCCTGTCCTGTTCAGTGATGCTGTGCCAGGGGTCCTGGAAGTTTGGGGTGCAGAAGCCTCTCCTGAGAGGTGTCCCCTTGGTGTCTGGAGGTCTGGGCAACGGGCTGGCCACGGTAAGATGCCTAGACCTGAGCTTTGGAAGCTGTCCCGCCCCCGGGCGACTTCCGCGCCTGCTCCTATTCAAGCGCAGCCCCCTGTTCTGATCTTCAAACTGTGGCAGCAGCACGCTTAGGTTTCAAACCATCAGTGCCTGAGAAAGAGCAGAACCAGGCAGTGTGTTTTCACCTGGTCCTGCGTGCTCTTGTTTGTAAAGCTGTGTGGTCTCCACCAGAACCCGGCGGGTGCTGCCTCTTCAGAGGCTGTGGACATTCCCTAGTTGCTCAGCTGTAACACAAGTCTGTTGGGCCTCATCATTTCTAAGGTACCTTTGTGTGTGTGTGCTAAGTTGTTTCCGTCATGTCCGACTTATTGGGACTCCATGGACTGTAGCCCACCAGGCTCCTCTGTCCCCAGGACTCTCCAGGCAAGAATACTGGAGTGGGTTGCTGTGCCCTCCTCCAGGGGATCTTCCCGACCCAGGGATCGAACCTGCACCTCTTAGACCCCTGCATTGACAGGCAAATTCTTTACCATAGTGGTCCCTGGGAAGGAACTTTATAAAGTCCCTTAATTTTGAAGGGCCAGAGACCGAGAGGTCACCATCATGCTCTCTGTGAAGTGCTGGGCTCTGCCTACCAACTGTTGCCCAGAAGGCGGGAGACACAAGGTCCCAGGATGTCTGTCCCTTCCCTGGGCTCTCCTGAGCCCTCTCCCCCCGCCACCCTCTGGCCCCACCCCCCTTGGAGGCTCTGCAGGCCTCCGTGCAGACATCCGATGGCAGTGACGACAATAATATCCATCCTCTATGAATCTTTCAATCCAGAGGGACAGGGAGGGCATTTGTTATTATTTCCATTTGAAAGATGATGACGTGAAGTTGAGAGAGGGCAGCCAGGAAACAACACGTGGACTTTAATCCCGGGCTTCTGAAGTTCTTCCCAAATCCATGCAAGAGGTCTGCTACTGGAGGCAAATCTTTGTAAAGAGGAACATAACTTATTTTCCTTGTAGATCTCAGCCCCTTTGGGAACACTGATTCCCGTAAAATCTCTCATTGCAATGCAGTTTGCTTTGTTTCATTAAGGAAGTTCAAAAGGAAATAACTTTTTTTAAAAATCCAATAAATTTGAAGAGAGAGAATGTTGAATTGCATTCTGTCAGCTCTAGGGCCTCAAATATATTTCATTTCCTGAATGCACAATCTCAAATGTGTTTTATATTCTGACTACATATCCTGCTTTTAAATAATAACCAGGGACAGCCAAACCAATAGGCAAGTGATAATATGCTCATTGACAACTTGAAAGGCTCTTCCTGCCCACAAAAAGACTGTGTTTTCCTATTTCATGTTTCCCTAGAAATAACATAAGTTAGAACTGGTATCTCAGCTTTTCTCTCTAGTTGTATTACATGATTAAATAAGGCTAGGGCCTCGTAGAAGGCCTCTTCGGGTTTGTTTTTCTTTCCTTTGAAAAATGGATGTGGGAGGGATTTCCCTGGTGGTCCAGTGGCTAAGACTCTGCCTGCCAATTTAGGGTGCCTGGGTTTGACCCTTGGTCAGGGAACTAGATCCCACATGCTGCAACTAAAACGAGTTTGCTTGCTGCAACTAGGACTTAGTCCAGCCAAATAAACTAATTTTAAAAAATGCCTGTGGGAAAAGTGTACCCCACAGAGACTGAAAGTTTTTGCAACCCCACCACCACCACCCTGTGCAAACTTCCATTTGTAGATTTCTTGCCAAACACCAAAGAGATGCAGTCTTATATATTTTGCAGTATTAAAATAGCTCTAATTTTGTTGTCATAGGTAACTATGATTTTTTTTTTTCTAAAATTGGAATACAATAGAAGTTTTCTCCTGTTTCATTTGCTTAACAGATATTTGTGATGCACTGAGGTGTTTGGAGAAGGAGTTGTAGTGGAGGTACCCTTTGGGGGATGCAGGATTTTATCAGGAGAAAGAGGCAGGAAAGAGTGGCATTAATAAAGGCATAGGAGGACAGTGCAGGCATTTGGGGGAAATGTTGAAGAGTCTAGGTTAATGATTGTAGCTTAGTTATGGGGGATAATCCTGGAAAGCAGGTTGGGGTATAAGGGAAGCCAAGGTGTCTGTGCTTTACCTGACAGCAGGGAGCAGTTGGAGGTTTTAGAATAATATTTGCGTGCACACTCAGTTTTGTCGACTCTTTGCAGCCCCATGGACTGTAGCCTGCCATGCTCCTCTGTCCATGGAATTTTCCAGGCAAGAACATTGGAGTCGGTTGCCATGCCCTCCTCCAGAGGATCTGCCCAACTCAGGAATCAAACCTGAGTGTCCTACGTCTCCTGCATTGGCTGGTGGTTTCTTTACGACCGAGCCACCTGGGAATCCCAATAGGGGAATAACATCCAGCGTGCATGTTGCTCTGAAGCCTGAACTTTGCCCAGGCCATGAGTTCTCTGATGCCTGGAGCAGCCCCGAGGGAGAGGGAGAGGGGCTGTGGGACTCGGCTGACCCAGCTAGCAGGGGCTGCTGAGCTTCGGCAACGAGGAGTATGGTTGAGAAGAGATGAGATGAGGGAGGGGAAATGTGGACAAGGAGGGGATGCGAGGGTTGGTGAGCAGCGGGGCTGCAAGGTCGGGGGAGCAGGGAGGACACTGCAAGGCACAGGCCTGGTCCAGCATGCAGACTCGAGGCTGTAGATGTCAACAGTGTGTTCACTAACCCGCGGGCCTCCTAGGATAGGGGCCGCCTTCGGGCCGCTGGGCCCTGCTCCCACACTTGCCCACAGGGGCACTGGGCTCCCAGCGTTGCATCCAACTTGCTTCTGATTCAATGCTTGGTGCATCTGCAGAGGGGGAGTGCAGGCAGAGTGGAGGCTCCGGTGGGGGTGGGTGGACAGGGAGCACCTCCCAAGGTGCTGGCCTCTAGCACCATCCTCCTTATGTTGTGTCTCAGTCTGATCAGGCTGCTATAACAAAAATATTGTTGAATGTGTTAGTCACTCAATCGTGTCCGACCCTTTGCAACCCCATGGACTGTAGCCTGCCAAGTTCCTCTGTCTGTGGAATTCTCCAGGCAAGAATACTGGAGTAGGTTGCCATTCCCTTCCCCGGGGATCTTCCTGACCCAAGGGTGGAACCTGGGTCTCCCGCATTGCAGGCAGATTCTTTACCGTCTGAGCCGTACCATAGAATGGGAACTTAGAAACAACAGAAATCTATTGCTTACAGTTCTGAAGGCTAAGTAACGCAAGATCAAGGCTCCAGCAGATTTGGTGTCTGGCCAGCATCCGCTTCCTGGTTCTTTTTGCTCTGACCTCACACAGCAAAAGAGGTGAGAGCTGTCTGGATTCTCTTTTATAAAGGCACTGATCCTATTTGTGAGGGCTCCATCCTCATGACTTAATCACCTCCCAAAGGCTCCAGATACCATCACACTGGGGGTTAGGTTTCAACACATTTACTTTGAAGGCAGATAGACATGCAGTCTACAGCATGTTCGGTGGTGGATGGGCTTATGGATTGCTAAACTAGATAAGCTTTTCTGAAAACAGCATTCTATAATTTTAAAGCAGTGTTTTCACTAGGGGGAAAAACAAAAACAAAGGCAGTTTCAACACAAAACACAAACAAAAAGAGAAGCCTGAATCCTTCCTATTCATTATGCACCATGTACTCAAAAATGCATCTAATGATGATGAGTTAGACTTCTACATTTTCTCATCCTAAAGCTCAAAATACATCTTGAATTAAATTTAAAATGCTCAAGTTCTCCATAGTCATTTTTGTAGACGTGCTTGCAGGGAGTCAACATTTTGTGTGTCGCTGCTGTGTGTGTGTAACTCTGAAATGTCCTCAGACAAGTATAAGCTAATGTTTCTTTCCACTGTTATTCTTAAAGGAGGGATCAGAGAACCTTTAAAAATGTTTTTCTCAGGGTGAGCTCTAAGTTTGCATTATTGTTATAAACATTCTGTAGTAACCCACTAGTGTTTACATGGTTTCATTTTTATTTGAGTGTGACAGGTGGGTGTGCAATAGATGTTTACTGAACATCTTAATATGAGATTTGCTTTAAGAACAAATTGCATTTATCAATATTATTCAGCAAACTTGTGTGAACTCAGAAAATACACTAACATTCTTTTTATTTAACATCTATAACATTCTTATGCCAGTAAAGGTTGTCCTTTGAGAAGACAAAACAAGTTTGGGCTTTCATCTTGCCTTCTTTTTTTCTCTCTCTTCACTCTCTCAGTACAAGATAAAAGAATGAAATGCCTGATGGCTTCTCACCAGTCAGGCAGCGTGTGGGTGAGGGTGTTTTAAACATTCCCACTCACGACAGAGAGCGCCTGTGAGAGGGAAGAAAGTGCACGGATCACCATAATGCTTACTGAATTGGAGCTGGTGTAGTCAGGAGGGGCTGCGACAAACACTTCTACCAGCCCAAAGACAAGGCCACATCAAAAAGTGTCTGTGGTCTTCTTGCTCCCAAAGCACCTCTCTGTGTCTCCATTCTATCAAGTCTATACCTTTCATGGGGCTTCCCTGGTGGCTTAGTGGTAGAGAATCCACCTACCAATGCAGGAGATGTGGGTTCAATGCCTGGAGAAGGAAATGGCTTCCCATTCCAGTATTCTTGTCTGGGAAATTGCATGGACAGAGGAACCTGGCGGGCTACAGTCCATGAGGCTGCAAAAGAGTCAGACACGACTTAGTGACTTAACCACAGTAGCTGCTTCACAAACTTGTGTTAGTTTCTACTGCACAGCAAAATGGATCAGCCATAAACATACGCACATCCCCTCCCTTTTGGACTGTTTCCTGTGCGATACAGCATGTTCTCATTAGTTATCTATTTTGCATATAGTATCAGTAGTATTTATCTATGTGTCAGTCCCAATCTCCCAACTCCTCCCACCCCAGATAATACATTTCTGATGTTTTAAGTCACCTGGGTTGTTGTACTTCCTTATGGAAACCCTAGGAAATGAATACACCTGCCAACTTGCACAAGCCTTCAAAGGGCTTCTTTGACACAGATCACAGACACCAGACACATTATCGTCTTTATCTGCCCTTCTTGTGAACACAGTGACATAAAACGTTTTGTGGGTATAGAAGTAGGGCGGTCTAGCCAAGCAGAAACCCATGGTTATTCTCCCTGCTGTGGGTAGGCTGGGCTACGGTAAGTGGAGAAGAGTTGCTGGGAGCCTGCCGCCATAACAGAGACCAGGCACCGGGGGCCTTGGAGGGTCAGGGTCAGGCCAAGTAGGCATGGAAAGAAGCCAGAGTCTACTCAGAATAGACTTGGAGAGAGAAGGAGTTATTGTTTAGTCACTAAGTCGTGTCCGACTCTTTGTGATCTTATGGACTGTAGCCCGCCAGGCTCCTCTGTCTATGGGATTTCCCAGGCAAGAATACTGGAGTGGGTTGCCATTTCCTTCTCTAGGAAATCTTCCCGGCCCAGGGATCTAACCCGTGTTTCCTGCCTTGCAGGCGGTTTCTTTACTGCTGAGTCATCACGGAAGCCCATTAAGAAAGAGACTGAGGGCAAAATACAGAATAACTTCATGACTTTGAACTTCAAGACTCTCTGGCTTTGAAAAATGATTCCTGGCTCTGGAGAGGGAGTATGATGACAGTAATGAGAAAAGTGGGAAGGAATTTCCATTTTAGGAACAATTGTGAGTTCTGTTGCCAACGTCATTAACTTCAGGAATTGGAAAGGGTGGAGTTCTTAGGTCTCGGGAAGTTCAGTAGTTGTAGAGAGCCTGAAAGGTGTGGATTTGAGAAGATGATGGGATTTAGGCATTCATAGATTATGAATGAGTTTTTACCACCCTGTGAGGATTCCCCAAAAAATATCTATTAATAGACTAACTGGTGATGGGTCTGTTACCACTCCCTCACGTGTGGTATGGTCAGTATTATGGGCGTAATTCACGTTGTGCACATGAATCCCAGGAGGGAGAAGTCGGAGGATTAGGTTCCAGTGGGCCCAGGGAAGCCTCCATCACATTTACAGGAGTTCTTGAATTTGGGGATTTGACCATTTGAGATTTGTGAGGCTCTCCTGATAGCACTGCCAGAAGGCCTCAGCCAAAGACAAGCAGAGTCTGTGAGCATGTGGCTCATGAATTATGGGATCAGAGAGTCAGTGCCAGCTTTCAGCATTCCCCCTCATTTGGGCAGATGAGGAATCTGTGTCTTGGTGTCTTGCCACCAGTTATACTGGTGATAGTGAGTCAGAATCAGAATCCAGTTTTCATGGCTCTTTCCACCATCCCAGTCAACAAACGTTTTAAAGTAATTGCCATGTGGCCAGCACTGGGAGACATACTTTCTTCTTTTCCTAGCCTAGAACCTCATCAAAGGAACAAAGCCAGTCTTCCAGAGTTTGTGTGGTGAAGACAAACTCAAGAGCAGCGCAATAGAAGGCAAGTGACCCCTTACATCAGAAAATTCAGGAAGCTTGCCTATTTCCTATCTATATCCTGGAATCATAATATTTGTCTTGTGTCCCGAGCTAGTGATATGAGAAAGCTTTGAGAGCTATAAAATGCACTGTTATTGGAGAAGTATTATTAGCAATGAGTGTTCAGAGAAGTGAGGAACTGGTGTAGACTTGAAGAGGCAGACTGAATGCAGCATTTGTAATGGGTATTGTTTTGACTGAAGACATCTGTGACTGAGGAGGGTGCCGAGGATGAAGGACCACGAGCAGAGTTTGAAAAGTGTGAACTGGGGAGTATTTGGATCGTTCATCAGTCTGACTGGGATAGGGAGTCACCATGCCCCTTCCAGCCAGTAGTTGAGGTCAAGTTTAAGTCAAAGCCACTTGAGGGACTTGAGGTGGAAAAGCACCATTATAGATATCACCATTGCATAGATGATTATTTTTTATTTCTGCTAGGTCTTTAAGGCACATTATCTCTGGAATCTCTTAACAAATGTCTGCCCCACTGAGCATGGAGAAAAAACATGTTACTGAAACAGATGTTAGCGCTTTATCCATCCTCCTTCTTGTCCTCCTTTGTTTATCTCTTTTGCATGTATAAAACATCAAAATAAAAAGTAGAAGATTCAAATAAAGGTGGTAGTATATGCAAAAAATAGTGCCAGAACATCTGTTAATTTAAACCTAGGATTTTATTAATAGATTAAAGGTACCCATCATTTTTATCTGTGTTTACTTTGAGTTGACTTCAAGGCTCTTAGGCAGGGACAGCTGGCCGGGCAGGTTTTGACCCCATCCGCTCAATGTTAATTCGATTTGCGTGGGGTCTTAACTGCTTTGCTAAAATGGAACTGTGTGTGACTCTGTTTTTGTCTGTGGCTAGAGGATGTATTCAGTTCTGAAAACTTGAAGAAAAAAAAACAAAACAAAACAGAAAATGCTGACAACCCGCCCAGTTTTAATCCCGTTTGCCCTCCTGCTCCTCATTGAAAGAAAAAAAAAAGCTCTTTCAGCTAAACTTTCCCTGGGGATCAAAAACATGGTGTGCGGGCACTGCTACGGGATCCTTGGCCAAAGAGCATTTAGTCACTAAATGCTTTCCCTGGGGATCAAAAACATGGTGTGCAGGCACTGCTACGGGATCCTTGGCCAAAGAGCATTTAGTCACTAAATGCTTTCCCTGGGGATCAAAAACATGGTGTGTGGGCACTGTTACGGGATCCTTGGCCAAAGAGTATTTAGTCAGTCAGGGCTGAGCTCACCAGACGCTTGGGTTACTGATGTTCCTTATGGGGGTCTTGAGGGAGGCTCAGGGGATAAGAGCGGCATAAAATGCTGTGTGCCATGTTGCATGATGGACTGGCTTTTCCTCACAGATCATCCTAAGCATACAAGTGACCACCTGCTTATGATGTTGGTATGATATAATATTGAAGAAATACAGATTTATTTGAATTTTGCAACTCTAAAGTCTGCGGTTTTTAGGACACCAGTAGCTTCATTTACGGGCTTTCCAGGTGGCTCAGTGGTAAAGAATCCACTTGCCAATACAGGAGACATTGGAAACACAGGTTCAACCCTTGGATTGGGAAGCTTCCATGGAGAAGGAAATGGCAACTCACTCCAGTATTCTTGCCTAGAAATCCCATGGACGGAGGAGCCTGGTGGGTTAGAGTCCATGGGGTTGCCGAGTTGGGTGCAACTGAGCACACGCACGCATGCACGCACACACACAAATTCATTTATTCCTTCGACAAGTATTCAGTGAGGACTGGGCTTTGTTCTAGGACCACGTGCTAGCAATGAAGATGACACAGTCTCTGCTTTCAGTGGACTTAAGGTCTAGTAGGGGTCACAGCGGAAAAGGCGATGGCACCCCACTCCAGTACTCTTGCCTGGAAAATCCCATGGATGGAGGAGCCTGTTGGGCTGCAGTCCATGGGGTCGTTACGAGTCAGACGCGATTGAGCGACTTCCCTTTCACTTTTCACTTTCATGCATTGGAGAAGGAAATGGTAACCCACTCCAGTGTTCTTGCCTGGAGAATCCCAGGGACAGGGGAGCCTGGTGGGCTGCTGTCTATGGGGTTGCATAGAGTCGGACGCGACTGAAGCGACTTAGCAGCAGCAGCAGCAGCAGCAGCAGCAGCAGCAGGGGTCACAGACCGCACGTCCACAAATAGAGGTGTAATGCAATATCACGACTGTTGGGAGAAAATTCCAGAGGGGAAGACAACAGACCATGACTTGGGGCAGATTAGGCTGTTTTGGAGAAATAGTTGGGGAAAGCATCTTTGAAGAGGTGACACTGAGCAGAAATAGGGAAGTGCGGGATTCAGACTTGAGTATGTGGGGGAAGGGCATCCTAGGGAGAGGGGACAGGGAGAACAAAGACCCTGAGTGGGATGAACTTGGCCTGTTTGGGGAATAGAAGAAGGTCATTGTGATCAGAGTGCTTTGAATGAAAGGGAAAGTGATAAAGATGAGGCCGGAGTGATAACCAGAGGCCAGATCAGGGAGAGCCTTATGGACCGTGGTGAGGATATTAGGTTTTGTTCTGAGTATAATGGGAAGTCATTAAAAAGAAATCACCCTAGCAGCTGCATGGAGAGTGGAGTGTAGGGGAGCAGGAGGGGAAACAGGGAAATGCAGAAGCTATTGCAAGATTCCGGAGGACAGAGGAGGGTGGACTTGACGGGGGCTGGCAATGGAGGAGATGAGGGGTAGTTGGGATGAGGAGTATTTCGATGGTTGACAAGATTTATTGGTGGAGGAATGTGGGGTGCGGTTACCTGGGAAACGGCTTTACTGGTATTCTCCAATTAGTGATACCCACAGGCCACAGTCACTAGCCCCCACCCCAGCCGCCCCCGCCATCACCCTAGAGTGACTATGATCCCTGGTAGCTGAGCCCATGGCCCCTACATGAAGCTGAAGAATGATCAAGCCTTAAATGGCTTTTGAAATTTTAAATAAAAATTTACATTTTAAATATGTTTTCGGTGAAGAATAGAATAAAAACTTTGCTTGCTTTGTATCACCTTTTTAAAAAACCTTTCCTTAGCAACCTTTCAAAACCACAGCAGATGTTTCTTAGAAAAATAAAGTAAATTGCGGTTTCCAGGAAGAAGAGACCCATTATGGTGGGCTCATTAAGAAGTTCATTATTTAGTGTATTGGGAAGGCTGAGTTTAATTTACAGTTTCTTCTGCTGGGTAAGAATCCTAGACAGAATCAGGACAGCTAATGGTGAAAAGAAAGCAAATAATGAAAATTCAGATTTTTCTTTCCTCAATTCTGGCATTTGAAATTTTAAATCTCAACTCAGTGTTGGGTGGATTCATTTTGGATTTCCTGTTTCCTTTTGTTCTGTTGTTATTCCTTCCTTCCTCCAAGGCTGATTATCAGATGTTTTTTCCCACTGCGAAAAATAATTCAACATACATTATATGCTTTCCAAATATTTCTAAGATAACTATGTTATTGCTTTAGGATACTTTTGTAAAAAAAAAAATGTGTAAAATTGAAATAATGTGATTTGGGAGGTATTAACCATTTCTTGACCTTTTTCTGAATAAATAATCATCCTGGGAATCTATTCTACTCTAAATTAGCTGTATCCTTGAATATTTTTTGTTCTTTAAGATTTCATTGATAGCCTGTAATTAGATACACTTCATTGCACTAATGAAATGCAATATTTATATATATATATTTTATTTTTTTAAGATTTTTTTGATGTGGACTGTTTTTAAAGTCTCTATTGAGTTTGTTATAGTATTGCTTCTTTGATGTGTTTTGTTTGGCTAGAGGCATGTGTAAGGATTGAAACTGTACCCCTTGCTTTGGAGGGTGAAGTCTTAACCACTGGACTGCCAGTGAAATGCAGTCTTTAAGTGCTGATATTAAACCTGTGTCAGCTCTTGTTCTGGATCCACAAACACATGAAGTTAGAAAGAGTGTGTTCATGTTCAGAGTGCTCCTCGGTGCCCAAAGCCAATATTGTTTTACCTGGAGATGCACAGTCAAGACCACCTCTGTGACTGGTTTCCTCATCTGTAGATCATGGAACAGCTATGAACCAGCTGTTCACTGGTTCGTGGCACTGGTCGCAGTCTATCAGTGGTTGGTTTTATGATGAATCTGATTTGATAACAAGATTGTTGTGGTTCTTTGGCTTACATATGTTGCTCAGAGTCTCCTCGGTTGATGAGAATATCATTTAATGAGGCTTTACTTTTCTCAAAGAGGAAAAGTATTTCCAGACTCCTTAGGGACACAGGACTCTATTCTGGACTGGAAGGAATTCTGAGACTAAGACTCAGCTGTCGACCACACATGTTCATGAACATGGGCACTTATCAGTATCAGTCATTAACAACAGTGGCTCTCGTTCATTGACCATTTAGTATGTGATGCTGTAAATCCACCCAACAGTCTTACAATATTCTTCTGGTGGCAGGAAGAGAAACTGAGACTCCCAGAGAATGAATGGCTCTCTCAGGGCCCATGGGAATTGTCAGCAGGACCAGAGTCCACACTGGGTGGAAAGGAGACTGCAGAGTTGAAGCCAGCGTAATGCTTTCCTTTAGGATATATATACCCTGGAAGGGAAGACCAAGAAGGGAATTGTGTGAAGCTTCAAGAAGACAAGCCTATGTAAGCCAGGGCCCCATGACTGTGAGTTGCCCACTTCACCTGAGTGCTGAGAGAGGATAAGGGAGCCATCAGACTTTGTTGACACTAGTCAGCTCTTCCAGGAGATACCTCGAGTGGAGTTTAGTTGATAACAACTATTCTGAATGGTCCTTTTTAGGAGGTTTCAAAGCTTGTGCTCTGCAATCGCAGGTTGCTGACTATAATCCCTGCACCTGGTCCCCCCCTCGCATCAGTCACCAGTCCACTAATGTGGTGACAGTCGGGGGTACCAGTTCATCCACACGACTCCACCTTGGCCTGCTCGCTACAAGTGCCAGAAATGCCATTCGTGGCTCATCGAGTTTTGTTGGTTTTGTTTGTTCGTTTTAAACCACGTAACTCGTATCGGGGTTCTTTTAGTTAAGGTAGTAGAAAGCCAGGTTTGAATTGGCTTAAGCAGCAGGGAAGCGCATTGGCTCCTAAAGATAGAGTGCTTCAGTGTTGATTCATCTGGCAGTTTCAGCAATGCTATCAAAGACCCAGGTTTTTTCCGTCTGTCTGCTCTGCTTCCACACAGACAACTTTATTCTTGATTGGTTCTCCTTGTGAGCGCAGGATGGCTGCTGGAAGCAGGTGGGTTTTCCCAGAAGTCTCCAGTAGTCCTTTCTTTGTGTCTCCTTAGACAGACTAGTTTCTTGTCTCCATTCCTGAACCGATCAATTCAAGAGGGGTGGGAGTCCCATAGATGATGCGTGGCTACCTTTTGAGCTGAGCTTAAATCTCTAAGCCACAGACTGCTGCTAACCAAGCAGCAGTAAGTTGACTGACTGCCGCGTCAGCAACAGGGTCCATTACACGAAGACTCCGAGCCTCCAGAGCTTTCTGATGTGTCCTATTTCCCATCCTTCCAGGCAAGACTTGGGGATGATGAATAGTTTGATAGGCACTGCTACAAAATGCATTGCCTCAAATTATTAGGAGCCAGGTGGTAGACAAAAACATCAAAACTTGCTCAGCCTCATTAGCAATCCAGGAAATGTAAATTAGGATCACAGTGACATACTCCTTTACTCCCATGAGAACGTGGAGTGTTGGCGGTGATGTGTGTGTGGGAACAGGGCCCCTCATGTCCTCCTGGTGAAGTGTCATCTGGTACCATCATCACTCTGGGAGAGGAGATTGTACTGTCTTGTAAAGTGGAACACGCATATACCCTTTAACTTAACAAAGGTAAATACACATTTATAGGTGTATATACCAGGAAAAAATGTGCAATTCCTCCAAGAGACACGTTTGAGAATGTTCATTACAATACTGGCTGTAATAGAAAAAACAAAAACAAAAACAAACTTGAAACCAATCTCGGTGTCCCAGAACAGAACAACAAAATGCAACTGTGGCATGTTCACACAAAGGACGATTACACAGCAATGGAAAATGAAGAAACTCCAGCTGCGTTTAGCAACATGGATATATCTTAAAAACTTAATATTTAATTTAAAAAAGCAAGTTGCCAAAGATTACCTACAGTGAAATACCATGCTTATAAAGCTCAAAAGCAAGTAGATTTAAGCAGTACATTGTTAGGACACATCCATATGTGGTGAAACTATGTTTAAAAGCAAGGGTTGCTCTCTAAGGAGGGGTAGTTGTGAAGGTGAGATGCAGGCGGAACACAAAGTTAACCTCCAGCAGCATTGACGATGAGATCTGATCTTTAGTCTATTGATAGAAACTGGGGTGTTTTATTTGTGGCTTCATAACTTAAAATTATTTTTTATTGAGATATAGCTGATTTACAATGTTGTTAGCTTCAGGTGTATAGGAAAGTGATTCGTTTTTAGATATCTATTCTTTTTTAGATTCTTTTCCATTATAGGTTATTACAAGATATTACATATAGTTCCCTGGGCTATATAGTTAGGTCTTTGTTGGTTATCTCATAACTTTCTTTCTATCCATCTCTCTATATTTCTACATGTCAACTACTACATAATAATTTTAAACATGCAGGCTCCTGAGCGCTTAAGCAAATGTGATTGGTTGCAGACGGGTGACAAAGTAACATGGTTCTTGCAAAAGGAGGCCACATCTGATGAGTCAATCAATGTTCCATGAAGGAACAAGCCGTCGTGTGGCTGGGGAAACCAGCAGCTGTCATCTATTTGGAAAAGCCTTTGGTTAAAGACTATCATAAGTCAAGGTATATAAAGACCGTCTATCTTGAGTTATTGAAACCCTACATCGTTTTAGGTTGGGGAAATATTTACTCACGGTTAAGGAGGCAGGGGTCAGAAGTGAAAAATAAGTAAAGACATTTTTTTAAAAAGGAGGATTAAACGAGCCTTCCTCTAAAAGTGTAAGCTTTTCATTTCTGTGGTGGCCAGTCAACCTTTGCCATATAAGACTTTTTTTTGGCCGTGCCAGATGGTATGTGGGATCTTGGTTTCCTGACCTGAGATCGAACCTGCATCCCTTGCATAAGAAGCGTGGAACCTTGACCACCGGACAGCCAGGGAAGTCCCGCTTTGTGAGATATTTTTAACGAATGATTTGAAGGAGTGATGCACAGGCAGGAGAATCCTTTGGATAGAGCAGGTACTGAGTGCAGCCTGGGAAAACCCTGAGTGCGAAATTTAAACTCAAGACTAGGGCCTGTGTGGCTCCAAAATAGAGCAGGTGAGCTTTCGTGCGCACAGCTCATTTCCGCTCTTCCTTCAGTTCTCCCCGGGGTGTCAATGTTTGGTGAGAAAACACTGTCGCTCTTGTGGTGAATTGCTTTTGCCAACTTAGCCTCTCAGAGAATATCCTGTCCTAGACTCTCTCAATGGTTAAATAACAGGTGCTGTTTCTCACGAGGGTGGGCCTTTTGATGTCATTCACTTGATTCAGTGCAATCTTTCCATCTCCCTCTAGAAACTGTCTTCGTCTCCCTCAACACAAAGTCTAGCCACGAGTGTCTCCATTGGACAAGTGTGTTTTTTTTCAACCTTTCTCTCGATGTCCCCATGAGTAAAAGGAAAAGGTTGAACTAGATGTCTTTTTTTCTTAGGAGAAAAAAATTGAAGTTTAATAACGTGTAAATGGAGAGACCAAGAAAAACTGAGAAACTCCTGAACTAGATGAGTTCTGAGGTCACTTGGAAATTCAAGCTTCTGTGACTCTGGGAATCTCTGTGTCAAGGGCCACATGTCCCCAATGCTCCGCCTCTCCCAGAGTCAACACTAGGCTGATGTCACTCGTTCTGCCCCTGCCGCTTGTGCTTCTGATAATGCAGACCTCTGTCACTCCCTGCAAGCATTATTTCTCATTCGTTTTAGTTAATATTCCAGGTCCCTCTCCCTGAACCACGCGATGATAGTAAACTCAGCAACGACAAGACGGACCTTTGCAAAATCTTTTCCGGATTTATATTAGATATAGAACTTAGATGGAGGCATGAGCAAGCCCATCAAGTTTAGGGAGCCTTCATCTGCTCCCTTATGCTGAACTTATCAGTGGATGAGTTCTCTTGGGGTCCAGGGGAAATGTTAGTTTGAGCCACTGTGGGCAGCAAAGGAAAACAACCTGTCTAGGTATCGGGTAGTAGACACCACTGTGCTTCCACAAGGGCCCCCAGACAGCTGTCTGTCCACCAGAGGGAATGAGGCAGAGGGCAGCAGAGGGCTGGCTTGTCCTGAGCTTCCTGTCCTCGGTGTCCAAAGTCCCCCAGACTCAAGGCGTGGATAGCCACACCAGCTCGTGTCAGCTCGCTGGTGAGCTCGCTTCCTTCACCCACGTGTAACTTGGCCCCTCAGTGCTTGACAATCTCACCTCTTCCGGAACTTTCTCCTCTAGGCTTTCCACTACTGCTGTTCTCTCGGATTCTTCTTTTATTTTCTGAACGCTCTTTCATAGTCACTGTTCCTTTTTCGGCCTGTCTTCCAAAGTTCTCTGTTTCCAGGGCTCTGCCACTGGCCTGCTCTGCAGTCTGCCGAAGAAGAAGCACATGTGGACAGATGGGTATAGCAGGAAGCAGAGGGTCACGGGGACAATGGGCTTGTGCAGACCGCAGAGGGCACAGCCGCTGTATGACCCAGTGCCCTGCCTGGCAACCACATACGGCCCTCGGGCCCCAGTTTCCAGCAGCGTCCCTCCTCCTCGGAAACCACAAGCCCTTCATTGGCTTTAGCTTTACGTGTGCCGCCTATGATTCTGCCATTTCCCTTTTGATTTTTTCCCCCTCTTTTTAGGATTAAAAAATTAATGATATAAATGATTTAAAAAATGTAATCAGAGCTTATCTTTGTGATTTAGAAATCAAGTCGTGGAAAGTAACTGGCTGCAACTCCACCCTTGCCAACCCCAGTCTTCATCTCAGAGCCGAGGCCTCAGTGTCATCTAAATCTACTTGTAACATTCAGATCTTTTTTGTGAGTGAGTCCCAGAGTCACACTGTGGGGACAAAACAGCCTTGATTGCTCACCTCACATTTCTATCTGGATGGTGGTTCCCTTTACTGCTGAGGTCGGATGGAATTTTAAGGTATAAAGTAAAAAAGACAAATCACCCTGGGCCAGGTATTTCTCTCTTAATATATTTGCTTCCTGGTGTCATTTTCTATGATACAGAGCGAATCATTCTGCTTGGAATGGAGTGGTGGGGTAGAGCAAAATAAATGGTTAGTGAGTAGAAAGCAAAAGTTGCTCAGTCTTGTCTGATTCTTTTTTATCCCACATACTAACACAGTCCATGAAATTCTCCAGGCCAGAATACTGGAGTGGGTAGCCTTTCCCTTCTCCAGGGAATCTTCCCAACCCAGGGATTGAATCCAGGTCTCCCACATTGCAGGCATATTCTTTACCAGCTGAGCCACAGAGGAAGCCCAAGGATACTGGAGTGGGTAGCCTATCCCTTCTCCAATGGATCTTCCCAACCCAGGAATCAAACCGGGGTCTCCTGCATTGCAGGTAGATTCTTTACCAACCGAGCTATCAGGGAAGCCCTAGTGAGTAGAGGAGAAGAGAAATTTCATGTGACAGGACATCCACTAGCAAGTACGGTAAATGTCCGTACAGGATTTAGCACAGTTACCCTGCTGGCTCAGTGGTAAAGAACCTGCCTGCCAATGCAGAAGACACAGGTTTGATCCCTGAGTTGGGAAGATCGCCTGGAGAAGGAAATGGAAACCCACTCCGGTATTCTCAGGTGGGAAATCCCATGGACAGAGGAGCCTGGTGGGCTGTGGTCCATGGGGTTGCAAAGAGTCGGGCGTGACTGAGTGACTAAACACCACCACCCCAAACCAGGGTCCACACCCCTGGCCACCCGGCCGCCAGGGGCTCCCTGCCAGGCTGACTTGCCCACCCAAGAGCTCCTCCTTAGCCTGTGGCCGCCTGGACCTGTGGAGCCTCGCAGTTCTGCTCTGGGTTTTGGCCGTTTCCTCAGGATTTTTACAGTTCATCCTGGCACGACATTTCTGTACCACGTAGAAGACAGTCTGTGGCTTCAAACACATTCAGACACACATCGTGGGCTGCTTTCGAGAAAGAGCAGTAATAAATACATCGCTTATTTTGATGTGGGTGAACTTGTTGGGACAGATCAAAAATACATCTGTCTTTCAGCATGCGTATTTTCTAATTTCTGCACTCATCAGAATACAGGGTTCGGGAATTCCCTGGGAGTCCAGTAGTTAGGACTCTGTGCTTCCACTGCAGGGGACACAGTTTCAATGTCATGGAATTAAGATCCTGCAAGCCTAGAGGCAAAAAAAAACAAAACAGAGAATAGAGGATTCAACAACGCTAAATATTCTTCAAGCCATATTGTCGTCATTATTGAGGAGTTACGTATTTTACATATTACAGTTAAATACTTGTCCTAACCCCAGGAAATGCCTGTGTTTCTGCCTTTATATACAGTTAGTATTTCACCGTCAAGACAAAAAGCTCAAAAGAACCCAGAAGAGAGACAAAATCCTAGTATTCGGCACACTGAACAAGGCATGTGTGTAACTGTCATAACACTGATGTTTTATTTTCTGAAATAAAGCTTATACAGCCCATCATTAAATAATGTATCCGCTTCTAAATCAGGCATAGTTGATGCTGTTATTCTTAAGGAGATTCTTTAGTGGAGGACACCAGGGGAGCTGGCCCCCCTTGTCTGTTACATCTTGCTGTTAAGCACAGATTGCTCTTAATAGCTTACTGCTCTCTGTAAGATGAAAACAAAATTGACTATTCAGCACCATTCGCCTTCTCTTAGTCACTGCCATTAGCTTCTGTGAAAGTGCACTAAAATCTCAGGAACTGCCTATAGAAAAGATGTTTCACAGCTGCCAGTAAAGCCAGCGTCGGTCATTTAAAGAGTCAGGGTCAGATCTGATGGTAATTCAGCCCTTTCTGAACGTTCACACCATTACCTTAGCTGTTATTGCTCCCAATTACAATCTGTGTCCCATTTGAGATTCTGTCAGTGAAGCACTCGCGGCCCGTTTTGCCTTTTGCTATTTATTATTTAGCGGCTTCCCAGGTGGCGCTGCTGGTTAAGAACCCATCTATCTGCCAGTGCAGGAGACGTAAGAGATTGCAGGTTTTATCCCTGGGTCAGGAAGACCCCCTGGAGAAGGGCATGGCAACCCACTCCAGTATTCTTGCCTGGAGAATCCCATAGACAGAGGAGCCTGGCAGGCTACAATCCACAGTGTCGCAGAGACTTGGACACAACTGAAGTGACTTAGCAGGCACGTTTATTATTTACACTGTGCTGGGTACCTCACTAAACGCCATACATATTGACTTCATCCAGTCTTCATTATTACTATTGTAGCATTATAGTATTTGTACATTATGTACTGTGTTATCATTATATATAATCCCTATTGCTTTTGTTTTACAAATTAAGAAACTGAGGTTCAGAGAGGTTAGGCAACTTGCATGAGTCACA
Source organism: Bison bison bison (assembly GCF_000754665.1). Classification (NCBI taxonomy): domain Eukaryota; kingdom Metazoa; phylum Chordata; class Mammalia; order Artiodactyla; family Bovidae; genus Bison; species Bison bison. The sequence continues at coordinate 7,010,501 of NW_011494720.1, forward strand.
CAGCTAGTGATGGAATCAGAGCTCAGAATCTAGGCCTCCTCTGATCTGAAATTGGCTTCTTACTCATCCATCATGCATCTGGAAGAGAACTCAGAAGCATCAGCTTCCAGCCCCTCATTTTATGGACGAGCACTCATGTCTCAGAGAAAAGTGATGTGCCCAGGGTCTTGCTCGTGTAAGTGTTCTAAGACCCCACGCCCTTCCCACTGTGTCACTTGATGTCACAGTCCTTGCCCTTGGCTGATGACTCCCATCAGTCTTCCTGACTGAGTTTGCTTCACCAGAACTGGCTGTGTCTGTAGGAACAAAAGGAGTTGAGTTTTCATTGGAAAGTGCAGAAAATATAGTTTCAGAGATTAAAAGAAAAAAAAAAACAACAACAACAACAACTGGGATGTGGCCTATTGAAGGCAAGCGAGTGTAAGTGGATTCTGGGCTCTTCCTCTGGGAGCCCATGGCTGTTACGCTGGCACTGGCTGTGGCTGCCCTCCCCTCTCGGGGTCCAGCGGGGAGTCACTGCCCCTGTGCAAGGAGGTCCCCCTGCTCCCTCTATGGGGGTTTCCATCTCCATGGTCAGAATGCTGGCATCACGTGACTTTCCTCTTTCCACGCCCATGGTCACTTTCACCTGTACTTACAGTGAGCTGCGCAAACAGCAGACCCTGGATTCTCTGCTGTGGCTGCTGTGGCTGCTATGGCTTTGGTCTTCATGGAGGGGGAGGCAGGGATGGAAGGGCTTTGTTTTACGGGACAGGGCAGCTCTGTATAATCAAAATCATGTACAGATGTGAGAGTTGGATCATAAAGTATTGATGCTTTCAAACTGTGATGCTGGAGAAGACTGTTGAGAGTCCCTTGGACTGCAAGGAGGTCAATCCTAAAGGAAATCAACCCTGAATATTCATTGGAAGAACTTGTTGCTGAAACTGAAGCTCCAATACTTTGGCCACCTGATCCAAAGAGCCAACTCATTGTTGATGCTGGGAAAGATTGAAGGCAAGAGGAGAAGGGGCCAACAGAGGATGAAATGGTTGGATGGCATTACTTACTCAATAGACGTAAATTTGAGCAAGCTCCAGGAGATAGTGGAGGACAGAGGAGCCTGGTGTGCTGCCGTCCACGGGGTTGCAAAGAGTTGGACACGACTTAGTGACCAAACAACAATGACAATACAGCAGAAATATCCTTGGATGAGCCTGTTGTTTAATATTCATATCTCACTGAGAGGTTGGACTGGAAAGGATGCCAGGACCCCAGTGTGATACTTAGTCTCTCTGTGTGTTAGCGGATAGGGGAACCAAGGAGTGATCTAGGACAAATGTTACACTACTCAAAGGAACCCCTGAGGCAAGGGACAGACCTCTGACTCTGGCTGTTTGAGTCCTGAAGCCTCTTGACCACTGAAAAGTCTCACTGGACCTGACCTTGGGAAGGCTGACCAGCCTCTGCTCCCGAGGGGCAGTGGGGAGTGGCCACCTAGGATACAAGCACCGGAAACACGCCGTGAGTCACCAGTTCCAGGAGGATGGGAGTGTCTGGGGCGGGGGCTCTGTGCTCTGGTGACGTCTCCACTGTCCAGGGTCTGGTTCTTGAGCCCCGCAGGTCCAGGAGCTCCCGTTTGTCGCTGTTTTCAGCAGTGTTTGCATCCGGGGCCTCTCAGTTGTCTGTGGTATCAGAAAGATGCCTGTCGATTTAGTGTGACCGTTTTATAGGGACAGAATGTCCTTCTCACCTCTCCAGTGTGTCCCAGGCTAGGGACACTGAATGGATGGTTGGAAGGCAGTTGGGCAAGTGGGCAGTGAGAGCGAAGGAAGAGATGACCTTACTTGACACGTCATCCGAGAATGGCGAGGCCCGATGACCCCCTCCTTTGCACACAGCTCTGCTGACCAGATATATTGCCGGCCTCCTGATGGACCCAGAGGCGCAAACACTGCAAACTTCCTCTCCGCATCTCTTTCACTGTTTTTTTGCGCCAAGCACTGAGTGTACTCTGGCTGGCGTGATTATAATCTCAGTTAGGCTTTCTTTTCTGAGCTCAGGCCAAATCACACACAGTGAACGGAGAGCACCCCAAGCTTCTTAGCTGTCCTTTTTCAGACGGTCTCTCGTGTGACTTCCAGAGCTGCTTGCTAGCACCAACTGCGTGTACGAATAGATGTGCATATGAAGTAAACATCTGATCAAAATACAGGCAGGAAAGTGTACAAAATTATAAGCACAGCTCAATAAAAGTTATGGGTCATAGAGCAGCACTCAGAGCAAGAAGAATACTGTCGGCATCCCACAAGCCCCCTTCCTGTCCCCCTAAGCCACTGTGTTCTCAAGAGGGACTGCTGTTCTGCGGGTGCGCTATGTCGCTTCAGTCTTGTCTGACTCTTTGCGACCCCATGGACTGCAGCCCACCAGGCTCCTCTGTCCATGAGATTCTCCAGGCAAGAGTACTGGAGTGGGTAGCCATTTCCTTCTCCAACAACTGTCCTGCCCTCTAATAAATCATAGGTTTAATTTTGCTTGTTTTGAGCTTCATATAAAGGAAACTCCCAGTGTATTCTTTTTGCTCAACATCATATTGTAATTGTGTCTCTGTGTGGCAGTGGGTACGTCGATATCCTTACTGTACAGTGATATATAACTTACGAATACATCCTGCTATCGATGTGCTTGTAGTGTTGCTGTGAACATTTTGTGCAGGCTTTTGGCACAGATCAACGGTATTTTGAATCTATCTAAGTTTGCTCTTAAAATAATTTTGTCCGAGTTCTGGGAGCATGTTCCCATCACCCCCGTGGACAGGCGACAGTACCCTGAGTGCCCTTCTCTGCCATACCATGGTGCCAAATGTGGGCCTGGCCTCTCTTCTCCTCCCAGACTATTAATCCGTGTACTAAGTAATTTGTAATTATTAAAAAAATTTTTTTTGTTTTATGATGTGAAAAGGCAGAGGAACCAGAGACCAAATTGCCAACATCCGCTGGATCATGGAAAAAGCAAGAGAGTTCCAGAAAAACATCTATTTCTGCTTTATTGACTATGCCAAAGCCTTTGACTGTGTGGATCACAATAAACTGTGGAAAATTCTGAAAGAGATGGGAGTACCAGACCACCTGATCTGCCTCTTGAGAAATTCGTATGCAGGTCAGGAAGCAACAGTTAGAACTAGACATGGAACAACAGACTGGTTCCAAATAGGAAAAGGAGTAAGTCAAGGCTGTATATTGTCACCCTGTTTATTTAACTTATATGCAGAGTACATAATGAGAAACGCTGGACTGGAAGAAGCACAAGCTGGAATCAAGATTGCTGAGAGAAATATCAATAACCTCAGATATGCAGATGACACCACCCTTATGGCAGAAAGTGAAGAGGAACTAAAATCCTCCTGATGAAAGTGAAAGTGGAGAGTGAAAAACTTGGCTTAAAGCTCAACATTCAGAAAACGAAGATCATGGCATCCCGTCCCACCACTTCATGGGAAATAGATGGGGAAACAGTGGAAACAGTGTCAGACTTTATTTTTCTGGGCTCCAAAATCACTACAGATGGTGACTGCAGCCATGAAATTAAAAGACGCTTACTCCTTGGAAGGAAAGTTATGACCAACCTAGATAGCATATTCAAAAGCAGAGACATTGCTTTGCCAACAAAAGTTCGTCTAGTCAAGGCTATGGTTTTTCCAGTGGTCATGTATGGATGTGAGAGTTGGACTGTGAAGAAGGCTGAGCACCGAAGAATTGATGCTTTTGAAGTGTGGTGTTGGAGAAGACT
>NW_011494720.1:7014395-7056274 GCF_000754665.1 Bison bison bison
GACTCTGATGCTGGGAGGGATTGGGGGCAGGAGGAGAAGGGGACGACAGAGGATGAGATGGCTGGATGGCATCACTGACTCAATGGACGTGAGTCTCGGTGAACTCCGGGAGTTGGTGATGGACAGGGAGGCCTGGTGTGCTGCGATTCATGGGGTCGCAAAGAGTTGGACACGACTGAGCGACTGATCTGATCTGATGTGATTTTGTTTGTTTTAATTGCTTTTTTGGCTGTGTTGTGTGACATGCAGGATCTTAGTTCCCCAACCAGGGATGGAACCCTTACCGTCTGCATTGGAAGGTAGAGAGAGTCTTAACCACTGGACCGCCAGGGAAGCCCCAATCCATAATTATTAGTTAAATGAATGTTTTGATGAGAGAATGGGACCTAAAATATTGGGCTGCCATAAAAAATGAAAATGAAGGCTTTGGCCTTCCCTGGTGGCTCAGACGGCAAAGAATCCACCTGCAATGCAGGAAACCTGGGTTTGATCCCTGAGTTCAATCCCTGGATCGGAAAGATCCCCTGGAGGAAGGCATGGCAACCCACTCCAGTATTCTTGCCTGGAGAATCCCATGGACAGAGGAGCCCGGCAGGCTACAGTCCATGGGGCCGCAAAGAGTCAGACATGACTGAGCGATCAACACGTTTGTGTTTGGCCACTGCCACATTCCACCAGCAACAGGAATGGTGTAAGAAAGGCCGAATCAGGGAGAAAGAAGGTCAGGTCTGAAGTGCAATAGAGCAAGAGGACTGAGAGCTAGCAGATGCAGGGGCACTATGGGCTGTCCTGGGAGCGTGTGAGTCACCAGACACAGGGAGATGCGTGGAGCTGATAAATGTCTCAAGCCCTGCAGGTGCAACGTCATCTTCCAGAAGAAACCTGCGCCCCACGCCCACCCCATCTGCCCAACACAGACCACAAGATGGTGGTGCTGGGCAGGAGAGGGGGTGGCAGGGCTTCCTTTGCTTTCCTTTCTGAAAGCTCCAGCAACGTTGTGAGACTGCACACCCACAGGCCCGTGTGGAGGGCACAGGGGTCATTTGCAGCCAGGAAGCAGTGGTCCCCAGTCACCTGGCCATGGCACCGTGACCGTGGGGCCCAGGTCACGAGTGAGATCCCTCACTCATCACAGGGATCTTCGTCACCTTGAACACCATGTCACTGAGCCCTTCCTCAGGAAACCGTGAGCCAAGAACCGTTACCCCAAAGCCAGGAACTGGTGGCTTTCCAGCCAATGTGATAGGGGAGGGTTGTGCCCCAAAGGCCCATCTCCCCCTAAAGGACCCCCAGAGCAGTCAGTCGTATGGTGCATCTTGAAACTTGGCCAGATACGCCAAAGCAGTGACCTCCGACCCTAAGGACATCAGCCCGGCTCAGACCTGAACCAAGAGTCCATTCGAGGGTGGGGGGACACCTGTGGTACCTCACCCCACATCGTTCAGCCACAGAGCCGCCTACGGCCTCAGCACTTAGTATATTTCAGAAGCAGTGCTGGCATTTGCTTTTCCTTTTTTATTTTCCAAGAAGATAATGTCATCACCTCGAGAGGAGAGAATTTTTTTTTAAGGGCTTCTGTGAGCAATGCCTGTGTTTGTCATCAAAGACCCTACACTGGCCACAGCGTGAGCTGACAGCTGAGCACCAGCGGATCAGTACGAAAAGCCGTCGCCTGTGACGACTTGGAAAGGTGTCCGTGTACGTGTGTGCGCGCGCACATGCATGTGCGTGTGTGCGCGTGTACATGCATGTGTAGCACACCCGAGCACTCATGGTTGTGGACACACGTCTGCAGGAAGCTGTAGGGTGGGCGGGGGTCAGTGACCTTGCTGGCTTCCGCACACACAGCAGGCTGCTTGCGGCTTTGTTTATTTTCCTGGAGTTTGAGGTTCCCTTGCCAGGTGGGAGGCCTGCTAGAACAAAGACCACCCACCTGCCATTGCTTTTCTTTCCTTTTTCATCTCCACTGCAGCCCTGAGTCTAGTCCTGCTTGGGTGAAAGAATTGGCTCCTGCTTGACCTTCCTCAAGCCAAGGCATAGGTTTCCACGAGCATGTGGGATTCCAGCAAGTGGTACCTAACTGCAGTCACTTATGGGCACCAGAGGGGCGCTGTGTATGGCCGGCCAGCTCCTCCTGTTCCCAGACCTCCCTTCTGTCCCTCCCACTCAGTCTTTTTGCAGCTTCGGTTTTTCAGAAGCCATCTCAAAATGCGAATTCTGGAACCTGGATTTAAGCCAAGAGCCCTTGTGTTTGTAGACCCCTCCCTACCTCCGCGTCCTGGTCCAGGGGATGATTTGCACACTGAATTGTTCACAGGGCTGGAGATCAGCGTAGTGTTGGCACTGTGTGATTTGTGGTTTGGGGGAGACACAGAGCAGGAGGAGGGCTACACGCCGCCCAACAGCCGGTGTGAGCACGTCTGCATGTGACAGAAGCTACATGAGCATCACCCCGTCATTGTTCCCTGCTGAGCCCCAGTGCCCAGCACCTCCCCTGAGTTAACCAGTGTTCTGTGGGCTGACTCATGATGAACCGGCTCTGCTAGGCGACAGGAGCCCCAGCGGCTCAGGCACGTGGGCGGAGGTGGAGTTCTCTCCTTTTCCCTGAAGTTTGTGGGCAAATGAGCAACTAAGCTTCAGCCCTATTTTCTATGTTGTGTTTTTCCATTCCTGATATTAAAACCATGGTAATGTCTCTACCTCTAATTAGAAGCAGAGAGACAAATTTTGCTTTGAAACAATCATAGGAAACAATGTCTGATTTTAAGAAACACCAAGACAAGTAGGACATTGCAAGGAAAAAAGAGACTGAGTCCTTACGTTAAGTGCTAAGTAAGCGTGTGTCAAGGAGTTTTTATCTGCTTGGCCAGAGGGATGGGCTCTTTGAGAAGAGAGAATTTCCTCCAAGGCCCTATCTTGGTTGCTCTAGAGGGATTAATTGCCTTTGCATCAGTTCGGGAGGTGCCTTAAACTGATGAAGTGAAGGTTCAGAACCATCACGCCCCAGGTGACCAGCAGGTGAAGGTCTTGGAGCCAGGAGATTTGGGATCAGTCTCAGCTCCCATCTTTGGCAACCATGTGGTCCAGGAACGGCCCTCTCCTCTCAAATCTTCCTCTGTAAATGGAAAGGATTCTGCTCTTTGATTGATCAGACATCTACAGGACACCCACCCGAGCCTGTCTCTTTGCTAGACCGTGGGGATGAAAAGCTAACCAACTGGTCCCTACCTCCAGGGAACTCAGGGGCTCTGATGAGAAAGGAAATAAGAAAATCAGCACTTAGGGCGCACTGGGGATGTTGATGGTCCGGGGTGGACACTGGGGAGCTGAGAGTGTCGCTCAGAAAAGACTTCTTCGAGTGGGCAACTCTTCAGCTGATTTGAAGGGAAGGGCATTCAGGACAAGGTGATTTCCAATCTGAAATGTTGAGTCTGACTGAGGTGTTGGGTCTCCAGGGTTCCAATCCCAGCCCTCTCCTGGTCTGGTTAGTTCAAGCACTTAAACAGGTTTGGGGCAGGAGTGGAACAGCTGACAGTTCACTTCCTGCCAACCTTGCAATGATACAGCTCTTATCTGCTTATCTGGCTGTGCTGGGTGTTCATTGCATCCCGTGGGCTCTTGTTCCCCGACAGGGATCAAACCAGGCCTCCTGCGTTGGGAGCATGGCATTGTCACCACTGGCCCGCCAGGGAAGTCCCCCAAATGATATGGCTTTTGACAATTTTGTTTTAATTTAGAGGAATTTGGATTTTCACACATAAAATGAAACTTTATTATAAACCCCTTTACAATCATACACCTATCAAATTCACGTCAATTTTAAAACCTCATAAAATGTACTGTTTGCCAGTAGGTAACTGAACTGGGGAAGAAGGGAAAGACAAAATGTACATGCAGATATATATTCGCAGCCGTAGAATGTTGAGACTCAAGGGCTCACGGCGGGGGCAGTCTGTCCAACTCCATTCACAGATGAGCCGGGGGGACCCACACGGTGAGTCAGTTCTTTCTCATTTTGCTTCACGGTGTGGAGTCAGGCATGTTAGCAAAGTTTGAAGATCTAGTAATCCAGCAGCATTCCTGTTACAGAGTATGGGCTCAGGAAATTCTGCAGAGCAGCCTTGAGTAAGGGGTTCCTATGGTTTCCACTCTGAACCTTAAGCTTTAGGGCAGGAGAGGTCTTGGCTGTGGGGACAGTCTCCTCTGTTTCCTGGAATGAAGAGGAAGGAGGCGCTGACCGTGAATCCCTGGTTGGACCATTGGCCACACATCTCCCCTACTGGGAGCACAGAGAGCGACTGTGATTCCTCCACTGACAGTTGACTGATTGAGGCTTCCCCTCTATATCGAGGAATGCTTGGTTTAGAAACTAAGGCCACATCATAAAGGGAAACTGTTTGTGATGGTTGCATTAACCTAATTACCTGAAAATTGCTGGAGTGTGTGTTGATAATAAATTGTATTTTTTTTTTTTGAAGTCACAAAGTGGGGCTTCACCAGCTTTGTCATGAGGTGGCCCTGGAGTTGCCCTTTTCACCTCTACCTGGGTGGCCTTTGACAGTGTGCTTAGGTACTGTTTAGTCATCAACACAACACCCACTCATAGGATGCTGTGAAAATTAAATGCCGTCTTTGTTTCAGGTCCCTAGGCCTATTCGTTAAAAATGTGTTCCTGCCTTTATAAACACAAATATTATGTCAAATGCCAAACAGATAAAATGGCTTTGATGACTAAAATTGAGAAATTCTACCATCAGATAATTAGAGTTTAGACTTGATGCCCAATTTCCAATTAAATTCAGATGTCGGTGAGAAGCTGATAAATCTGTTCACGAACAGGAATGGACTTGACACCATGTCACTGGTTTTCATATCAGCTCTTTCATTAAGTATGGGGCACACGATCTTGTTTGGGGCCCTCTTGTGTTGTTTTTTACCATTTTCTGCTTCTGTGATCTTAGAGAAATAACATTTAGGAAATATAGGCTTAGAAAAGGAAATTCAGTATTATTTTTAATGCTATGGATTTTAAGAAAATTATTTCTTTTCTGATCTCAAAAAGCTACCAAGACCATTTTTAATATTTTTTTCTTATTTAAAAAGTAATTTTTAAGTAATTTAAAAATGATTTATAGGAATCTACGCTCTGTAATTTTTCTCTTCTCTTTCTCTCCACCACCCTCCCATCCCGCTTCCTTCTTTCCACAAAGAAGTGTTTAAAAAAGATGAGGCCTTAAACGGTCAGGTTCTGGGCTCTTATTTCCAGACTGCCCTCTAAGAAGTCTGCCTCGCTGTCCACACTGCTGCACACTCTCTTTGTCTGCCACCAGCTTCCTCCTTTTCTGAAGCCTTAGGGGCATTTGTCAATGGGAGTCTACAAATATTATATCTAATTTCCATTTCTTGGATTACTAGGGAGGTTGATGCCCATTTCAATTTCTCCTTCTGAGTTAAGGTCCTTTCCTGCCCTTGGGTCGGGGGTGGAGGGGGGGGGCATCTGCTTTGTCCTATTTTATAGCTTCTGGACTTTGAGACGTGTGATCCAAACACGCCTTTCTCAGCTTCCTGCACATCCTCCCCCACCACCACCACATCAACCGTGTATTAACGGAAACCCCCTGGACTTTGGCCTGTGGTGTACTCTTATCTTCGGCCTTCCTTGCTATTGACATTTTTTTCTTTCTGTGTCATCATGAGGGTTCTAATGGGAGGCTGGGAAGAAAATATCAGACTTGTTTAGCCCACTCCTATGCAAGGCCCACCATGAAGACTCAACTTTTTAATGCCACTCACGACAACTTCAAACCCCGGGGCATAAAAGTTGGCATTGCCTGATTCCAGAAAGACTGTTCAGTTAAGTCATTAAAAGACAAAGGCTCACTGGATGTTTCTTTCTTAGTATTTTGTATAAAAGATGGAAATATTTTCTTGGGAAATTAAGAGGGGAGGAAATTACATGTTTGGTGGTATCTAGCACAGGATTAAAGAACTACTGTGGGGAAATAAAGAGATTTAAGACTATCTTTAGGAAATGCCAGAATGATTTACTGATGTTCACTTCATTATTAACTTCACTTCTATTTGCAGTGTTTTAATAGGCAGTGTTTTCTAGCTCCCCAGTTTAATTTTAACGGCTCTTCTGTGGCTTATGGTTGTACATAAACTGTTTTCTTTTTCCATATTAGTTCCTTATATGTATGTATCTTTTTTTACACGTGAAGAAATTGCATTTTCTGGTCATTGTTTCTGTATGATTCTCACGTCTCCTTGAGCACAGTCTTTAGACCATGGAGAAGTAACTGAAGTTTCAGTTAAGTAGTAACAGAACCCAAACAAATAATTCATAAGTTTTCCTTTCAGCCAGAAGAATCTCTGTATACCACTTTTTTAGTTGGGGGAAGTCACAGGTAGAAAGAATGTTCAGGATTTATTTCATTCATTGTTCTTCTCTATGACTGTAGAAAGAAGAATATTCCATTTTATTTGGCATAGGTAACTTCCAAATCTAGTTTGTGCCTGACAGACCCATGTGTGTTCGTGAGCTAGTGCTGTGTAACAAACGACCCCAGAATTTAGTAGCTTAAAACAACAGACATTTATTATCTTATGGTTTCTGAGTCGGAAATCCAGTGCAGCTTAGCTGTATCCTCTGGGGCAGGACTGGAGCTGCCTTTGTCTCCACGCTGCCTGGTGGGAGTGTCTGCTCCCAGACTCACTGTGTGCTTCTTGGCCAATGGCCACCCTCATGACCTTGACCCCATGAGCCTCTCCATGGGACGGCTCATAGCATGACTCCAGGCCTCCCTCAGACAGAGTCAGCAAGAGAGTCAGTGAGCAAGCAGGGGAGTTGCTGTCTGTTTTGTAACTTCGTCTTGAAAGTGATACGCCACCACTTGTTATTTTCCAGAAGCCACTGTGGCCACCCCCAAGTCAAGGGGAGCGTGAATACGAGAGGCAGGGATCTCCGGAGCCCTCCCAGGGGCTACCTCCACGCCGTGTAAGGACTTCTTTCTGTGGAGTTTCAATTACGATTCTGGGCATCAGAAGGCATGAAAATATTGCCCCCTCTAGTCTCACTGCTGTTGCTGGATGTGGAGGAAGGGACTTTCCTGCCAGTTAAAGCCACAGGGTCGGTGACTGCTTTCAGGCTGTCCCCACACACATCTCTGTCTCACAGACTCCTCAGGAACTGGCCAACTGACCCACTCACCCACACTTGCAATGGTCACCAGTCACTTCTCTGTTTGAATTCCTCTCTGAGCTTGGAAGCCCCAACCTTCTTCTTCCCAGCCCCACCGGCCTCTGAAGCAAATGGACAGCTGTCAGGGGCTTTTACTGTAAACTGTGTGGAAGCCAGCTGGACTAAACCAAAATGAGGAACAGCGGAAAAGTGTGGAAAATTACAGAAATCCACACAAGGGCAAGGCTAGCTCTCCTAGGAAGAAGGGGGTAATATTGAGGGAGAGGTCAAGAATCTGCCTGCCATGCGGGAGACTCAAGAGACGCCGGTTTGATGCCTGGGTTGGGAAGATCCCCTGGAGGAGGAAATGGCAACCTACTCCAGTATTCTTACCTGGAAAAATTCCATGGACAGCGGAGCCAGCCTGGTGGGATATAGTCATTGGGGTCGCAGAGTTGGACACAACTGAAGTGACTTAGCATGCATACACGCACAGTATTAACCCGGAGGCTCTGCTAAGGGCCTTCCACACAGTGACTCCTCCTCTCTCAAACAAGCGCCACCTTGGGCTGTCATCCCCTGTCGTTTTCATTATTCCAGTTTAACCCCTAAGGAAACTGAGACCCCAGAGAAGAAGTCCCTCGCTCAGGTTGACACAGTAACTGCCAGACTTAGGAGCAGAAGCCAGTCGGTCCAATTCCAGGCCCAAGGCCTTCCCACAACCCCACGGGACTTTTCCTGGCGGCCCTCTGGACCTGACTCCTGGTTCTGAGGTGGAAGTGAGTGGGTCACAGTCTTGTCTGAACTGTCAGTCTGCTCGGTCTCACCAAGGTGAAGTTCTCAGACTCCAGGCAAGGCTGTGGGGAGGGGATGGTGCCCTCCTCAGTTTCTTCCAGAACCTTCTTCGCTCTTTCAGGTTCACCTCAGGGCTCTTTTCCTTCTTCACACACAGGAGGCCTTTCAACATCCAGGCGTCTTGCCCACCATCAGGCTCAGCATGGATGAGGAAGGGGCTTCATGCCTGCCCCTCCCTCAGGATTCTGTGAGCCCAGCCTGGGGCTGGACCCATGTGTGTGCACAGGGCTCCACTGAGGAGGCTGGTTCCACTTCCTAAGACCTGTGGGCAGAGCTCACGGCCAACAACCGCTGGAGGCCCCAGCCTGGCAGGCGTTCGCTTTGTTTACTGGCTGGGGTGTGCACTTCTGTGTAAGATGGGTGCACGCGTACCTCCCTCCTGAAGAGGAGCAGAGCCATTCATAAGACTTTGGGGTCATGAATCCTTTGAAGAATCTATGGCCCGAGTAAAGGCTCAGCCTCTTCTTCTGCTGCTGGGCACCTGGGCTGAGCGTCAATCCCCATCACCAGGGCAGCTGCCTGGGGCCCCCACCTCCTCCCTGACCCCCACGCTGCTCCCCCCACCCAGGAGGGGCTGACCTATCAGCTCGTTGGCAGAACAGCCTCAACGGAGATTCCTTTGCTCACTTTACCTGTTTGCCTAGTTTCATCCCAGACATCTATTCAAGAACACAGCGCCTTGGCAAAGCCTGCTATTGCATTTAGACCACATTAAGATCCTTCCGTGTTGCTCAGTGCAGCCACTCACATCCCACTCAGGGAAGAAGAGGAGGCAAACGCCATATTGACGGAAACTTCTCTTTTAAAAAATCTTTCAAGAAACGGGCCAGAATAAGCCGACTGCTGGGGAGATTTTTTGTCCCTGGACATGCAGGCACAGCCAGAGCGTCTAGGCTCCTCTTTTCCATGTCCCTGCTCGGGGAGCTCTGCTGTTCGACGTCATAAAGTCTCAGGGGAGCTTAAGGTGTGAAGCGATGGCTTTCTTTTTGGCAGTCACATACAGACAGCCCTGTCAGGAGGGTGTCTCTGGAAATCTAGAAGACCATCCCCAGAACCTGACACTTCTTTTGGGCTCCGCTAATTCTACTGACAAGTTTAACCCCCCTGGACGATGTAGGGCCCAAAGTCTGTAGGATGAGGACCTGGTCCAGTGGGAGATGTTGGCTTCTGATCTTTTCCCCTCCCCGTGTCTCACTCTCCAGCTCCCCGGTTGACCCTCCAGCTTTGCCATCTGCTGGGCAAAAAAAAACTCAAGGAATGCAGCCGCCGTCACTTAATTTATTGTACCGTTCATGACAGTAAACGTCTTCCAAAAATTCCATCAGGAGAGCCAGGCATGGTTTCCTTTGCCTGAATTCCTGTTAGGGACTCTTTTATTAAACACTCTTTTCCCAGATGTGTCTCCGCCGTCTCCCTTAAGGTTGTTTCCAAGATTTTCCCCAGAACTAATGAACTTCTGCCTTTTGACCCCCTCTTTTAAAAAATTATCTAATAGTCATGTTTGCCCCTGGGCAGTCCTCAGGAACCTGTTCTATTTTAAAATGAACTGAAAAGATTTTTATCTCAGAAGTGCATGGCTTAAAAGAAAACAAGAGACAACATGAAAGTCTAACCCCAAAAGAGTGTCATTGGAAAGGCACAGTTAGATGAATGGGGTGGCGGTTAAGGCATTAGCTGGCCAACAGCAACATGGTATTTTTCTGTTTGGGTTTTTTTTTCCCCCCAGTGAGTTCAAAGAGTTTCAGAAAAAGTGCATCATGGGACTTAGTAGTAGGCAGACTTCCAGGTGTTACCTGGCACCTGCATCTTCTGAGGTCCTCTGTCTCACTGTCTTGACAGGAGTGTGTTACAGTATGTTCACTTCCACACTGGGCTTCTTGTAAGTGGGGGGCTTTGGGCTTTCTGTACCCCACCCTCTTCTCATAGGAAGCAAGTTACTTCTTGAGCATAACCTGGCACTTTTAGGAAGATTCTTTTTTTCATAAATGAAAATTTAGCTTTAGCATTATATCTGTCAGAATCCATCCCCCGCCATGATATATAATGGATATATCCATTATATCCATGCAAAATCCACAATTTTACACAATATTGAAGCAAAACTAACTAGTACTATCTCTGTGTGGCATAAGGGTATTTTGAAATAGCCAGAACAGTCTTAAGGATTTGCTGTCAAAGCTTGGTTAACAGAAACTCTGGGAACACAAGCTCTGGTCTGTGTAGAAACTATGGAGCTGGCTATTTAGCAACTGGAATTGGGAAGCAGAGCCTGGGTTCTTGACCTTGGGGCGCTAAGGTATTAGTCTCCCATTGGTTTCACTGAAGCTCAGGGAGTGTCTTGAGCCGTGTAGGGCCCTGTGAGTGCCTGGAGGCGCAGAAACCAAAAGGTGGGCTGTGGCCCCTGGCCTTGTGTCCTGCACATTCGTGAACCTGGCCCCACGCCCCTCTCAGCCGCCCACACCTCTCCTTGGATAGAGTGGCCGCTTCCCACTGCTCACGCCCCACGTGTTGGGGCTCCATCCTCTGCTCACAGCAGTCAGGATCCTGTGCTTAGCTATCTTTTTGGCAGGACAGCGAATCGTTTCCGTTCCTGCCCATCTGCTGACAATCCATCAAGGACAGGTGCCATTGCCCATGACTCCTGAGCCTCCATTCACCCCAAACTGGGCAGGGCACCTTCCAGCTGAATCAAGTTTCAGGTTTTCTAGGCATCTTAATTTTACAGAATGAGGGTAACTGAGATCATTATAAAAAGGTTGGAATCTTTTAAAAACTGTATTCCCTTATGGCTTAGATGGTAAAGAATCCACCTGCAATGCAGGAGACCTGAGTTCAGTCCCTGGGTTAGGAAGATCCCCTGGTGAAGGGAATGGCAACCCACTCCAGTGTTCTTGGCTGGAGAATCCCATGGACAGAGGAGCCTGGTAGTTTACAGTCCATGAGATTGCAGAGTCGGACGTGACTGAGTGACTAACACTTTCACTACCAAGAAAATGTGGAGGGTACAAATCAGAGATACAGACCTCATTGGGGGTTAATTGAGATGATGGGCTGTCATGCACAGGATTTAAAGACAGCGACATCTGATTTGAATGCTGGTTCTGAAACTTCAGTTGTGTGTATATGTGTGTGTGTGCACGCTCAATAGTGTCCAGCTATTTTGCAACCCCACAAACTGTAGCCTGCCAGGATGCTCTGACCATGGAATTCTCCAGGCAAGAATATTGGAGTGGGTTGCTATTCCCTTCTCCAGGGGATCTTCCTGACCCAGGGATCGAACCTGTGTCTCCTCCATTGGCAGGCGGACTCTTTACCACTGCACCACTTGGGATGCTCCTAGCTGGGTGGCCTGGGTAAAATTAGTGATGCTCTTAGGGCTTAGTTTCCTCATCTGTAAAATGGTCTCAGTAATACCAAGGTCAGAGTCTTTTTTCAGAGTGTACACGAAATTTAAAGTGAAGCTTTTTGAAGTGTAGATACTTGATCAAAAAAGGTAAATTTCCATCCTCTCCCTGCAGTCTCCTTGTCCGGCTGCTTGTTACTGTAAAAGCTGTGCAACCACGTCTGTGTTTCTAGCAAGAGCGGACCTTCCGACTTTATCAGTCTGTTCTGACCTTGTCTTCTGATGGGCAGGATAATTACATGGTGGGAGTCCTCCCCACCACTGGGGAAGAGACATGCTTTTTTTTTTTTTTTTTTTCTTTTAGTGCAAAAGCATTTTCTTTACAAAGGAGCATAGTCAATACTGCAGGCAGCATTTTGGTGGCGGAAACAGGCGTTGTCTGTCAATGAACATGAAGTGCTGCCCCTTTAGACCAGGGGAAGATTAAATCTGCAGCCCCCAATAGCAACCCCATATCCAAAAACTCCCAGTGAATGCCACATTGCTCTCTTTCCTACTAAACATGCGCACCTAAAGCTGTCTCTGCCTGATGGCCCCCAGCTTGGTGTCAAAAGGTTCATGGGCTTGTTAGTATGTTCACCTTATTTTGTGTTCATTTCTCTTCTTCGGTTGGGGGGAACTTTTTTCCTTAAACACATATGCCGCATTTTGCTTCTCCAGTCAAAAGAACCGTATTTCCATTTTATAGAAGTATTATGTACTATTTTTCAAATTATGGTTTCTCTACCATTGAAAATGGCATTATTTTTTGAGTTTATGAGTGAAATAGCTTAACCATCCAAACTCACATGCATCTCTCTCTAAATGGTTGGCTGCTTCTAACCTGTATTTATCCTCTATTATCTGCTTCTAAGAGGTTTGTGATGATGGGTATGTTAAAAACCACTCTTTGGTTCCTCTGCAACCTTAGGAAAATATTAAAAAGGAAGATTTACTTGGTAATTCATCTTCCTTTGCAAAAGGAGGAAGGTACCCTCTTTCTGTTCTGGTGATGGGGGGAAATTAACCATGACATCTGGGTGAAGAGAGCTTTAGCAGAGGAGGAGTGGGAGCACGCGGAAATGAGTGCCTGCTCGGCTCCATGTAAGATTTCTTTAACTTTTCAACCGCACAGCAATCTGCTACAGATTGCCTTGCAGTTCACCACCCACAGCATGGATCCAGGTCTCTCGGGTCTGTTCTGATGACTATATCAAATTCAACTCAGCAAATGTTTGCAGAGTGGCTGCTCTGCAGCAACAAGTGTCTGGAGGCTGGGGATACAGCAGTGGCTAAACAACCTGCAAAGACCCCTCCTGCGGGGTTGCCCCTGTAATGGGGTCCAGTCTGGGCAGATCTGAGAAGGCTTCATCTCACCCCTTGTCAGTCAGCCATTTTCAATTTAGTTGCTTCGTGCTTGGTCATGTCTGACTCTTTGCGACCCCATGGACAGTAGCCTCCTCTGTGCATGGAATTTTTCAGGCTCGAGTGGGTTGCCATTTCCTGTTCCTGGGAGTCCTACCAACCCGGAGATCAAACCTGTGTCTCTTGTACCTCCTGTATTGTGGGGTGGATTCTTTACAGCTGAGCCACTAGGGAAGCCCATGAAAGGCCTGGAAACTATAAATACAGTGAAGGGTTTGGGGGCTCCATGTCCTTGTTGATGTCCTTCCTATTTGGCAATCTAACTCCTACTTAGCCATCAACACCCCATCCAGAAAACCTTCTCCGAGTCTATCCAGGCCCACTGCACTGGTCCCCTTCACTTTCCCTTGTGTGCTCTGTTTATCTCTCACCTAACTTGCTGTTTTGTTTGTAGTTAACTCACTTGGGGTCTGTCTCTCTTACTGGAGAGTGAGCAGCTTGAGATCAGGGCTCTTGTCTTGATCTGTATCCATTCCAGGCATTTGGTCCAGAGTGTTGGCGTGTAGTGGGTCCTCAATAAAAATGTGTGAAGTGACTGAGTGAAGGAATGAATAATGCTCAGGGACATGGGATACCCACAGTATCCATGATACTTGCTTTCTATCTTTTTTTAAATTAATTTGTTTTTTAATTGAAGGATAATTGCTTTACAGAATTGTGTTGGTTTCTGCCAAACATCAACATTTCTGCCAAACATCAGTACTCTCTTTCTTTGTAGATAGCTTCCCCAGTGGCGCTAGTGGTAAAGAATCTGTCTGCTAATGCAGGAGGCATAAGAGACATGGGTTCAATCCCTGGGTCAGGAAGATCCCCTGGAGGAGGGCATGGTAACCCACTCTAGAATTCTTACCTGGAAAATCCTTTGGACAGAGGAGCCGCAGGGCTACCATCCATGGAGTCACCAAGAGTCGGGCACGACTGAAGCAACATAGCACACACACACATCTTTGTAGAAACTTTCCAAAACTCACACAAAGGCCAAGGTATTCTGAGTTAGTACTTCTTTATAACACCCAAGACCATTTTCCACAACAGTAGCTTCTGGACACTGGAGGGAGAGGACTTGGCCCAGCGTGACGGTCATGGCAGAGGCCTCGGAAATGTATAAAACCTTGTTCTCTGCTTTACCAAACCTGGGAGGGCAACCGATGCCCTAGGGGTGGAGCTACTCAGAGCTGAAGCCCTGGGAACAGCAGGGCTATTCCCTGCTAGTAGGAGGGAGGAGAAAACAGGCTGCACAAACAGCAATGATATGCCGAGTGGTACCCGCAGCGTCACACCCGAGGCATCCCTGGCCCACATCGCAGAGTGCCTGATGCCCCGAGGGTCTCAGGACAGGAGGAAAAGGCTCTCTAATGTTCACCGTGCAGTCTCAAAAAAGGACAGGGCTTCTTCATCCCACATAGGTTTCCTTGAACACATGATGATTAAACTACTTTGAATTTAGTTGAAAATGTTCCTATGTTGAATTATCCGTTCCCCAATAATGCTTATAACTGAGATATCCAGCCTTTGGATGCAACTCCAAGAATATTGCCAGTGTTCGGGGACTGAATTTTCATAGCTTTTCAACCCTTCTCCTTCCCGAAGACCCCCTTCCCCTTCCTGCTCCCCTTGGACCCACCCCCGACCCAAGGAAAGAGAAAGGGAAAAGCCTTCGCTGAGTCTGAAGCTCTGGATCTGCAGAGGGTTTGCTGGGCGCCTGTGTTCCTGCCTCTCAGGCTTCTCTCAACTGCCTCTCTGAGGTCGTTTTTCTTCTTGTTCCTGTGACATAGGAACACCAGGGTGCAGTGTCTCTTCCTTTCATCTGTAAATGCGCAGTGTAAGGTAGAAATCTACAAGGATGGTGGAAGAACTTCGCAGTCACACTCCTGTGAGAAACAGCCTACAGACTAGGGCTGAGTCGGGACGTAACTTGAGTTTCATATTCTTGAATGTACGATACCCCATACCTCACAACACACCGATCTGACGAGAGGCAACCTGCAGAAATCAAGGACTTTAGCCTTTTGAGGCTTTGATCTAACCTAGACCATGCCTTATTGTTGAGCATCTTTTCTATTGATCATTGGTTTTCTTAAAATCACAGATAGATTTTAATATTTTGTTAAACCTCCCATTCTTTTTCAGTTCCATGAGTATTTATACACTTACATTTTTTAAAAACAATTTTTTGGTTGCCCTGGGTCTTCACTGCTACAAGAACTTTTCTCTAGTTGCGGTGAGCGGGGACCACTCTTGGTTGCAATGCTCAGGCTTCCGATTGCAGTGGCTTCTCTTGTGGGGCACAG
Organism: Bison bison bison; assembly: GCF_000754665.1. Lineage (NCBI taxonomy): Eukaryota > Metazoa > Chordata > Mammalia > Artiodactyla > Bovidae > Bison > Bison bison. Next base: position 7,029,529 of record NW_011494720.1, read on the forward strand.
GCTCCCAGGGCCACGGGCTTCGGTAGTTGCAGCACATGGGCTCAGTAGTTGTGGCTCCCGGGCTCTAGAGCACAGGCTCAATAGTTGTGATACACATGGCTTAGTTGCTTCACAGCATGTGGGATCTTTTCGGATCAGGGATCGAACCTGTGTCTCCGCATTGGCAGGTAGATTTTTTTTTTTAACCACTGAGCCACTAGGGAAGCCCTATCCACTTGCTTTGAATCATACATTTTTCCACTGCAAAAACAAGCCATGTTTGATTAAGAAATTTAAATTTCTTGGTCACAAGAGAAGCCACTGCATTGAGGAGCCTGCACACCACAGCTAGAGAGTAGCCCCTGCTCACCGCAACTAGAGAAAGCCCAAAGATGTAACCTATGGTTTCCTGGAGTTGGGTCCAGCACATAGTCTCTGAATAAATATCTGTTGAATGAACTGAAAACACAGGATAATAGGAAGTAGACTCGGGATGATCCTATTTTTGTTTCAAGCATACATTTATATTCATAATTGGAAGAATATACCCTAAAGTATGACCTTGTTTTCCACGGGGAAAAGTATGAGGGTGTTGAACCTGTGTCCCCTGAATCGGCAAGCAGATTCCTAACCACTGGCCCACCAGGGAAGTTCCTGACCTGCTGATTTCTTATGGGTTCTGGGAAGCACCGAAAACAAGATGATGGCGTTACTGTGGACATACTCCCTCTGAAAATGACACAAACAACCACATGAGTGAGGACTGTAGTGGATGTATGGCTGCCGTGCCTAGGTGATCCCGTTAGGTCATTAAAGAACCAGTTTGGGGAAAGAGATACTGACTTTCCTCCCCGTGATCCACACGGAAGCCTTTGGCTTCCCAGAATTTTGAATCAAATGCAAAATCATTTAACTGAAAAAGTTTGAAACACCACGATTTTCCCTAACCATCTCTTGTACATTCTCCATAGTAGATGGGGAAAGGGGGCTGTTCACACACTGGGATTCGAAGCCTGTATTTTTAAACTAGGGCTCCCCCGGGTTCTGTGTCTATAAATAGACCTGTCTGGGTGGTCTGCGAGGCCCTGAATTAAGAATAATGACACTGCTTTTGTCACATGGGCACTCCACAGGCTTCAGGCGAGACTGTGCTGTACAGAACCTTGCCTGTTGGAACCACATATGGCCGGGAGGCCTGGGGAGAAAGCAGAGTCCTTAGTGACTGTCCTCTCCTCGGGAGAGAGAGCTTTACCACCTCTTCCCTTAATGAGCCTGGAAACCACTGCTCCTGATGAGAAGGCAGACGCAGCCTAATATAGAGATGATCCACGAGTCTCTGATGACACCGGGAGTCGTCCTCACATTTCTACCTGGAGTTCTCCTCTCCCCATTCTTCCTCTCTGGGTTTAAGCTTTCCCTTCCAATCTCTTTGGTTTCTATTTTTTCCCTTTGGTCCCGCGTCCATTTATTTCAACTCCCTCCTTCGTATAGCATTGGTAGATTCAGCACTACATGCAGTAGGTAAGAAGGGGCCTTCAAACAATGGGTGCAGCTGTGGCGTGTCTTGAAGGGGGTTGTTGTTGTTTTTCAGTCTCGACCGACTCTTTCGACCCCAGGGACTGCAGCACGCCAGGCTCCTCTGTCCTCCACTATCTCCTGGAGTTTGCTCAAACTCCCGTCCTTTGAGTCAGGGATGCTATCTAACCATCTCATCCTTGGCCTTCCCCTTCTCCTTTTGACTTCAATCTTTCCCAGCATCAGGATCTTTTGCACTGTATAAAATCATCTCTTTTTTTCCATTCTAGGCTTGTGAATGGATCTTATTTCTGAGTCCACTTCTTTTCTCTGTTTCCAACTAATGCGCTTATCTTTGCCCTGTAGTGCTACATTTATTTCTAAATACATGATTAAGGAACAAATCATAAAAGTAATGGTGTTTATGTCCCTGCCTATAAATGAAAAATAACATTTATTTTAGAATGACTCACATGAAAAGGAAAAAGATCGTTTTTATTACTACCCTCATAATGCTACTCTGTTATTATTTCAGACATCTGAGTCATTGGCTCAGATTATTTCATTTTATGATCATTTGCCTTAGCTATTTATTACTGAAATGCATTGCAATCAAAAGTCTGACATTTAAAATAATAGCTTAACTTTGTGATTTCTAAAATATGGAGACTTCCTTCATTAGAATGCAACATCAATAAAGCAAGGCCACATCCTCCTTGGTATCAGTTTTAATTGTGTGCCTCATTTCTGTGTATCAGTGCAGTTCAGTTCAGTTTCAGTCGCTCAGTCCTGTCCGACTCTTTGCAACCCCATGAATCGCAGCACGCCAGGCCTCCCTGTCCATCACCAGCTCCCAGAGTTCGCTCAGACTCACGTCCATCGAGACGATGATGCCATCCAGCCATCTCATCCTCTGTCGTCCCCTTCTCCTCCTGCCCCCAATCTCTCCCAGCATCAGAGTATTTTCCAATGAGTCAACTCTTCGCATGAGGTGGCCAAAGTATTGGAGTTTCAGCTTTAGCATCAGTCCTTCCAATGAACACCCAGGACTGATCTCCTTTAGGATGGACTTGTTGGATCTCCTTCTAGTCCAAGGGACTCTCAAGAGTCTTCTCCAACACCACAGTTCAAAAGCATCAATTCTTCGGCGCTCAGCCTTCTTCACAGTCCAACTCTCACATCCATACATAACCACTGGAAAAACCATAGCCTTGACTAGACGGACCTTTGTTGGCAAAGTAATGTCTCTGCTTTTCAAAGTGCTATCTAGGTTGGTCATAACTTTCCTTCCAAGGAGTAAGCATCTTTTAATTTCATGACTGCAATCTCCATCTGCAGTGATTTTGGAGCCCAGAAAAATAAAGTCTGACACTGTTTCCACTGTTTCCCCATCTATTTCCCATGAAGTGATAGGACCAGATACCCTCATCTTAGTTTTCTAAATGTTGAGCTTTAAGCCAACTTTTTCACTCTCCACTTTCACTTTCATCAAGAGGCTCTTTAGTTCCTCTTCACTTTCTGCCATAAGGGTGGTGTCATCTGCATATCTGAAGTTACTGATATTTTTCCTGGCAATCTTGATTCCAGCTTGTGCTTCTTCCAGCCCAGCGTTTCTCATGATGTACTCTGCATATAAGTTAAATAAGCAGGGTGACAATATACAGCCTTGACATACTTCTTTTCCTATTTGGAACCAGTCTGTTGTTCCATGTCCAGTTCTAACTGTTGCTTCCTGATCTGCATATAGGTTTCTCAAGAGGCAAGAATAGTTATTCTTGTGTTTATGCTTTCATATGTACAGGACAGAACAAAAATGTCAAACGTAGGTCGTGTTGTAGTCAGGGGGTCATGAGCTACAGTAATGGGAATTTTTTTTTGTATGCGTATCCATTTGCCAGCAAAATATTAAAAGATGACTCAAATTGTTTTGCTATGGGAAAAGATTCTCTACTTTTTTGTTGTTATTGTTATGTAACATTATTAATATTATATGTTTATTGTGTCTTTCTGCTCACCTTCCCATATTTCAAAGGGCCATTCACATTGACAGGTAGGTTCTACATCTATTATCAATTGCAAAAGATTTTCTTTGTTCCAAAGGCCACATGATCTTAATGTCTCTGTTACATCTTGTTAATATTGTTTCACTTTGTTTTATTTTTGTTTTCAAGTAAAGCTAATCTCCCAAAGAATGTCCTATGAGGAAACAGAGAGCCCTAAACACCCAATAATGAACTCCAGATTTCTTATGTGAAATGTTTAAGACATTAGTTTAGTTCCAGGATTTTAACACAAAGTATCAATTTTAACCACCAGTAAATTCTAACCTGAGAGCCATTCTCTAAATAGAAATATAGAATTAATGAGACTATTGATTCTGGAAAGGTCAGTATCTGTTTGATGGTAAAATAATTTTGTCATGTGTGCTAAGTCGCTTCAGTCATGTTGAACTCTCCATGACCTCTATGGGATTCTCCAAGCAAGAATACCGGAGTGGCTTGCCATTCCCTTCTCTAGGGCATCTTCCCTACCCAGAGATCAAACCCAGGTCTCCTGCATTGCAGGCAGATTCTTTACCATCTCAGCCAGTAGAGAATACATTAATTGCATAGTCTCAGATAATATAGCACCTAGAAAATGGCTGTATCCTTCATGTATAGACATCAAATACAAATAATTCTTTTTCTTAAAGATTTGAGAAGATTGCTATTAGAACTGAAAAAATTCCCTGTAATCTTTTTTCAGTGCTATATGGTCTAATTATTACCTGGAAGGACCTTTCTTTACCTCTGATGTAGAGTGAGTTGACAGTTTGTAGTAGATATTTAATCATCATGTCTAAAGGCAAACAGCTCACTGATGTATATCATAGGAGCGAGATTATTATACAAACTTTTCATCATGATAGCCTTTGTTTTGTCTGGTGCTAAATTAACTCATTTCTTTTATGTTATGAAAATGCATGCTTTCAGATTCTTTTTTTTCCCCTCCTGCCACTTTCTCATTGAGCTTTATGAAGACAAAGATGTTTGTAGCCGGTTACCCACCCAGCTTTGGGTTGTATGTAGGTCACAATTCTTCAGACCGAGAGAGAGGACTCCATTTGGTGTTTATATCTTTGGCAGCTGCACCCTCGTCTTGTATCCGATCCAGGCCCTCGGGGGAAGGCGTCTTCCTCATCACAGATGGCTCTCAGAATTGGAGAGCCCAGCCACGGTTGCTCAGAAATGTGAAGAGCCGTTTTCAAGTTGTCTGAGCTCGAGCTAAGGATTTTCTTTGCCTCTCACAGTGCTTCAGCTATTAGGTCGCGCCAGCGGCTATGGGTTGACTGAGATTTTCCCATCGGTCTTAGCTCCTCCTGGGGGTTTGGTGATCACCGTCCTGAGCTAGGTCTGCTTATTCCTGAGTCTTCACCAGCAGGACTGCAGATGCTCTCGGCTTTTTCTGAACAGCAGCTTGAAGGTGTCAGTGTAGCCCTGATCTCCTTGTTTGCTTGGGGATCTGAATTCTTTTATACAAAGCCATGCCCAAGACTTCAGTGAGTAACCGAACGTTGTCCTTTGAAATACAGAGAGCGCCTGCTACCAACATATGGTGCTTCATCTGCTAGAACTTTAGAGAGTGTTGCACAGACTCAGCTCAGGTGCAGTCCTGCCTTTTCTTATGGGCAGAAGCATCCTAGACAGGACAGATCCTTAGCACCCGTTTGAAGGAGGTTCTAACAAGCTTAGAAGAGAGAGAAGCAAGTTCTGGACACAGAGTACATTGTGATCTTGATGGTATGGCTGACTTGACTTCCCTGCAATTTTCTCTATAACTATAAAATTCAGTGAATAGGTCCCATTCATTCAACTACTCAACAAATACTTGTCAAATACCTACCCTATGTGAGGCATCATGCCCGGTGCTATGAAGGACACACGCTGACCAGGGCCCAGTCCACCCTCGGGAATTCCAGTCCAGTGAGGTTCATGACGCATGTCCACAAACAGGCACAAGTACCCCATCGCGAGAAACAAACAAAGATACTAGGGAAGTTTACAAAAAGAAACCAGTTCTTTGGCTTGGGGGTAAGCCAAGAAAATCTTGTCACCAGGTCTTTATGGAAACTTGAAAGTTGGGGAGGCTTTAACACGGTGAGATGGGGGTGGGGGTGCTCCAGACACCAGGGCTGGGTCACAGGCCCGTCTGGGAAGGTGGAGACGACAGGAGGCCTCCAGAGTCATCAACCTGGAGACATGGCTGGGTGGCCCTGCATACAGTGCCCTTGGGACAAGAAACCATTTAGGACATGGCTTACTCACTAACAGGGCTTCCCTGGTGGCTCAGCGGTAAAACTACCTGCAGTGCAGGACACCCAGATTCGATCCTGGGTTGGGAAGAGCCTCTGGAGGAGGAAATGGCAACCCACTCCAGTATTCTGGCCTGGAAAATCCCATGGACAGAGGAGCCTGGCGGGCTACAGTCCATGGGATGGCAAAGAGTTGGACACGACTCAGCGACTAACATGTTGACTTTGACTTGACTTACTCGTTAATGACATCTTGCTCTGGGAAGGCATACCTTTACAACTATGAACAGGCAACCTCTGAGGTCAACCAAGTTATATTTCAGAACCAAAAGGGAAAAACAAAAATACTGAAGATCCACTAAATCTCCTTCACGGGAGGGTTCCGACAACACTCAAGTCTCCATCCTTGGAGAGGCCAATGGAGCTAAATAAACTCCATCCCTAAAAGCTCAAGGTGGGTCCCATCCTGTGGACTGGTCATCCAGGTCACATTGCCCAGCTATGACCTGGGTGCAGCTGCTGAACAACTGTTCCAGTTGCTTCTTATTCAAACTCATCAATAATGAGAAAGAGGAGAAAGTTGGGCTGTTGTATTCTCTGCCCTTATTCAAACAGCCATTCATTTGTTGAATTCTGAATTTAAATTCTAGAAAAATCCTCTCAACACAATTGATCATTTTTATAACCATTTAAAAAAAAAAAAAAAAAGAGGTATACCTAGAGTAGGTTCTTTTAGACTAAAAATATTTTTGACTAATCTGTATAAACCAAAATGTATTAGTATCAGGGGTCAGTTTTATGCCTTCAGTAACGGACTGTGTTTATTTCTTTTCTAAAAAAAATCCTTTTATTCTATATTGCTGGATAGCCAGCAATTAATAATAATTAATAATCTTGTGATAGTTTCAGGTGAACAGCAAAGGGACTCAGCCATGCATATACATGTCTCCATTCTCCCCCAAACTCCCCTCCCTGAACTGTGTTGATTTCTGATTGTGGTACACTAGCCTGGTGGGCTGCCGTCTATGGGGTCGCACAGAGTTGGACACGACTGAAGCAACTTAGCAGCAGCAGCAGCAGCACATTTTCAAGGCTTAACACAACTTCAGGTGGCTTTTTATATGACAATAAGAGGAACAAAGATAAAGCCATATTTATGACACAAATGCTTTTTAATGATCTTTAGAGCCTGAGTTCCTTGCTATTAACTTGATTGACATCACAGTCAGAGATTTAATCAATAGCCTTGCAGCAATTGATATTTATCACCAGCTCTTCACAGACGCTCCATGTCAGAGTCTGCACATGCTCCATTTACCGTAATGGACATGCCCTGAGAAGGTGTTTATTTCTGTAGCTCACGGCACTGCACCATATCCCAGAGCTGGGCCACAGTCCCATGTGAAGATTTCAGTGCAGTATTAAATGACTGTCACTTTATATTTAATCTCTGAAGGGGAGATGGTCATTTCATGACAGTCCCCTGGGACTGAGACCCATGCTCCTCTCTTAAGCAAAGCTTTCCAACCCTTTCTCTTCTAGCTCCCTCTCTTTGTTTGGGGTTGAGTGTCTGAAGAGCCTCCCCTGGTGAGGCAGACCATCTAGGAGGCACTTTGCACTCTGGGTGTTACGACTCTGTGAGTCCGTGAGGTGTTCCTTGATGCCACGGTGTTCCTAAATGTGGTGACAACAGACTGACCGTGGTCCCTGCGGGGCTCATCCTTCACTGGGCTCCAGGCACCAGGCTGGTCTTCACTCTGCCTCTCAACACCTCCGTGGAGTCAAGGGTCAATGACGGTGGGTCAGGGCAGTGCTTAAAGCTGCCTTGGCTCCTGGGTCCCTGGAGCTGGCTGGCATAGATGTCCGTCTGTCGCAAGGGCACCTCTCCCCGACTCATCAAGACCCTGCTGCGTGTCAGTGCATTCACTGGGGACAGTGAAGGGGGTTTGAGAGTCAACTTGGGCCCTGTTTATCCATTGGTAGCTCATCTTCTTCTGGAAGGGCATGTTCAGTTCAGTTCATTTGCTCAGTCATGTCCAACTCTGCGACCCTATGGACTGCAGTTCACCAGGCCTCCCTGTCCATCACCAGCTCCTGGAGTTTACCCAAAGTCATGTCCATTGAGTTGGTGATGCCATCCAACCATCTCATCCTCTGTCATCCCCTTCTCCTCCTATTTTCAATCTTTCCCAGCATCAGGGTCTTTTCTAGTGAGTCAGTTCTTCGAATCACATGGCCAAAGTATTGGGGTTTCAGCTTCAGCATCAGTCCTTCCAATGAACACCCAGAACTGATCTCCTTTAGGATGGACTGGTTGGATCTCCTTCCAGTCCAAGGGACTCTCAAGAGTCTTCTCCAACACCACAGTTCAAAAGCATCAATTCTTCGGTGCTCAGCATTCTTTATGGTCCAACTTTCACATCCATACATGACTACTGGAAAAACCATAGCTTTGACTAGATGGACCTTTGTTGGCAAAGTAATGTCTCTGCTTTGTAATATGCTGTCTAGGTTGGTCATAGCTTTCTGCCCGCCTACATCCTTTTAGTCCTTTTGGGAAACTGGTCCACCAGTACGTTTCCATATCTCATTAACGTCTTTTGGATAGATTAGGTCCAAAATGTTGAAAAAATACTTTCTTGCCTTTTGAGGGTGGCTTGCAGTTCTCTGTGTTCTGTGCCCTAAGCTGTCTGACCCAGAGAGGAAAGACCGGGTCTGATGAAAATTGGTTCTAAGCCAGTGTCTCCTGTGTTAACACGATTCCAGGACTGGGTGGAGAATCATGTAATTCATGTGCCATGTTTCCAACACAAAGGGTGCAAGCTCTGTGCATCTTACATCGATTATACAAGCAGGATTATTTTCATTTTTCTGCCAGTGTTTTTCCGAGCAGCCAAGGGTTATCTTAGCTGAGAAGGGAGGGTTAAACTGTCCACGAGAGAGAACTGCAGACCTCCCCAAATGTAGATATTTAACACAGATGAATTTTTAATGGAAATCAATTTTGCTTCTCAAAAAAAAAAAAAAGCCTATAGGTTCTTGGAAAACACAGACTGCTTACTGTTGATTACTGACATTGTATTTCCTCTCTTTCTCCCCTCCCTTTCTGCTTCCCCCACCTGTTGGCAGCTGCCCGTACCTAGCAGTGAAAATCACTCCCGCCATCCCGGTGGTCGGTGGCATCTTGTTCTTCTTTGTGATGGGGACCCTGCTGCGCACCAGCTTCAGTGACCCTGGCGTCCTTCCACGAGCCACGCCTGATGAAGCCGCCGACCTGGAAAGGCAAATAGGTAACCCTGAAGGTCCGCCCTTAGCCTGTCTGTGGTCACTGCCCACCTGTGCTCAGCCCCAGTGCGGGAGGATGGGTGAGGAGCCCTTGCAGGAGGGGCTGAGTCCCTGGGGAGGAGTCCCGATGTCTTCATTCACTTGGCCCGAGGATGACCTGAGTAGGAGGTGGGATGGAAAGTGGTTGGAGGTAAGGCCGAGGGACTGGTGCGCTGGAGGTGGGCTGGTGGTACCGGCAGGCAGGCCGCCACCAGCCAGGCTCTCTGAAATCCGAGTGTCTGAGTCCGCTCTGAGAAGGCGCCTGCAGAAGGCACTGCTGTGAAAGCTGTGGTTCTTGGTGGCTGCTCTTTCCTCTGCTTTCTAGAATATCAAGCGGGAAAGGTTACACCTTAGACTCTGTCCTATTTATCCAGCCTGGGCCCCAGGATTTCTTTATTAAGGTTTGACAAAGATAATATATTTCTGATATATATTGAGATGAATGGCTTTATTTTTCCTTAGATATTGGAAAGCCCGGGATTAAAAACTTACAGCAATCCATTTTAAAGATATTAAAAAACCAATCCCTATCCCTCATACAAAGAACCCTTAAAATCTCTTTTTTAATTAAAAAGAGAGCTCCCGCTTGCTCTTAAAAGTTTGCCTTTGTGAATGTGTAGCTTTGCCGTGGTGCAGCAATCATTTGGCAAGCGTGGCAGGGGCAGTGTGGTGTCTCAGTGTGAATGTGAAGGTTAGGTGTGAAAAATCACTCGACAGAAATAGTTCTCTCCCAGTGGGCGTCCCTTCCCAGCCCACTTGGCTGAAAGACCCTCACTTTCCATCGTGTAAAGTGGTACAATTAGGGTCTTGAAAAACAGTGCCTGTCTGGTTCACTTCCCCAAATGCTGAAGCACAGTCATGGCCTTCTCTGAGCATCTGCCTTCATCCTTCATCCTTGGGAGTGGAGCAGTAGAGGGGTCAATAATGGGAGTGTGTGTGAGTTTTCTGCTGGGCTGCAGACAGCTTCTTCTGTCCTGGGGTAGTAAAGTAGGGAGACAATCTCTTTCTTAGCCACCACGTATTGAGATTTGAATACAGGGCAATAATCTATAGTGTAAAGCCTTTGGAGCCCAAGAAGATAAAATCTGTCACTGCTTCCACTTTTTCCACTTCTATTAATATTTGCCATGACATGATGGGAGTGGGTGCCATGATCTTAGTTTTTGTAATGTTGAATTTCAGGCCAGCTTTTTCACTCTCCTTTTTCACCCTCATCAAGAGGCTGCGTTTATATAGCTCATCAATAATTTGTAAAGGCCACCCATGATGATCATTGAATTTGATCACATCCCGGAAATTTTGTGAGGAAGACTTTATTATTACACCCATTTTACAAATAAGAAAACAAAACCCCAAGGAGTTAGATGGAAGAAGATAGCAGAGCCAGACCCTTCAACCCAGGTCCCTTGGATCTCAATCCTAGTTCTTTAGTTCATGTCATAAGGAAGAGAGAGAGGCCAGGGCCCAGTTTCCTGCAGGGACTAGGCTGGAGCCTGTAGACAGTGCTTAGTCTATGCCTGTGTCACTTCTGCATGAGCTTAAAACTGCTACTGATGCAGTAGGCAGAGAGCCCAGCTCCCACACTGGCCGTTAAGCATTTTCCTGCTGTGATCCTGTTTTCTCTCCCACCTCCCCATTAGTGCTGGGAGCATCTGAAGAAGCAGCAAGATCAGGATTTTTTTTTTTTTTTGTCTTTCTTACAAAGCAGATAATAAAGAGTGCCATCAAAATTCTCTATTATAAATGCAGATTCTAACAGACATTGAGTTTCCATTATTAATACTGAAGAAGTTGAATGATTCATTAAAATGCAATTTTCTTGTTGTTTCGTTTTCTTAAAGTTGATAACCTCAGAGCAGTATTTTTCAACATACTTTTCCATATAAGCCATTTTTAAAACCCAGCTCTGGCCGCATGCCCCTTCCCCCCAGAAACACAGATTGTGTGAGAGATGAAACCAGATTTCGTTCCCTGTGAAGGAGAGAAAAGGAGCTTTAGAGACAAGCTTTGGAGTGGCAGAAATCAGTAGCCCGATACGTCCTTCCCCAAAGGCAATTAGATGAAACATTATAGATAAGATGAGACAAAGTAGTCAGAAATAGTCATTTCATGGCTCTGGAATCCAGCTGTATTAAGGAGCAGTTATTCATGAAAAACTGATGAACTTCGGGGCAGAACAGTGGGAGTCTGTGACAGTCCCTCTGGGACCACTGTCATCCCCAGCCTGCGTTCCGAAGGTGAGGAAGCTCCATGTGGATACCACGCACCCTGCCGTGTCCTTATCTGAGGGGCCGACTCGTGTGAATTTCCAGGTGGCGCTAGTGGTAAAGAACCCGCCTGCCAGAGCAGGAGATGTAAGAGACTTGGGTTCAATCCCTGGGTCGGAAAGATCCCATGGAAGAGGAAATGACAACCCACTCCAGTATTCTCTCCTGGAGAATCCCATGGACAGAGGAGCTTAGCAGGTTACAGTCAATGGGGTCACAAAGAGTTGGACACACTGAGGCGACTTAGCACAATGCATGCATGGAAAAAACCTAGAAACTGAAACTTTCACTTTAAGAACTAGAAAAGGCAGAGCAAACTGAACTCAAAGCAATTAGTAGGAAGGAAATGGTAACGTTGAGAGTGGAAATCAGTGAAATAGAACAGGCAAAACAACAGAGGAAATCAGTGAGCCCCAAAATTAGTCCTTTGAGAAGATCAACAAAATTGACAAAACTTCAGCTCTACTCCCCTGACTCCCCCCTCCAAAAAGAAGACAAGGAGAAAGAGAGAAGATACAAATTACCAAAATTAGCAATAAAAAGCAGAGGTGTCACCATTAAACTTAGAAAAATTAAGAGGATTTTGATTTTATGCTACAAATTTAGACAATTTAGATGAATGGACAAATTCTTAGAAAGCTACAGTTACCAAAAAAAAAAAAAAATGCTCAAGAAATAAAAAATCTGAAAAAAACACCACATAGCAAGTAAAGAAACTGGTTGTCCATATTCGGATTCATTTGAATCCAAGGATTAATTTGAATCCTTCCTTTACGCCATACACAAAATTTTAATTTAAAATGGATCATAGACCTAAATATAAGAGCTAAAATGATAAAACTTCTGAAGGAAATGCAGAGAAAATTTTCCTGACCTTGTATTAGGCAGAGTGCTTAGATAGGACACCAAAAGCAGGATCTGTAATTTTTAAAAGGTGATAAATTGAATTTCATCAAATTTAAAAGTTTTGTGTTTCAAAAGATACCATTAAGAAAATGAAAAGACAAGCTACAGATTGGGAGAAAATAGTCATGAATCCTATATCTGATAAAATATCTTATACTGTATCTAGAACATATTAAGATCTCTTACAACACAATAAGCAGACAAACAACCCAAATACAAATGGGTAAAGAATTCAACAGACATTTTTCCAAAGAAGATGTATGAATGACCAATAAGTACATGAAAAGATCCTCAGCATCTTTAATTATTCAGTTCAGTTCAGTTCAGTCGCTCAGTCATGTCCGACTCTTTGCGACCCCATGAATCGCAGCACGCCAGGCCTCCCTGTCCATCACCAACTCCCAGAGTTCACTCAGACTCACGTCCATCGAGTCAGTGATGCCATCCAGCCATCTCATCCTCTGTCGTCCCCTTCTCCTCCTGCCCCCAATCCCTCCCAGCATCAGACTCTTTTCCAATGAGTCAGCTCTTCGCATGAGGTGGCCAAAGTACTGGAGTTTCAGCTTTAATTATTAGGGAAATGCAAATCAAAGCCATAAAGACATACCACTTGGCACCCGCTAAAATGGTTCCAACCAAAAGAGACTGACAATGTTGGTGAGGATATGGAGAAATTGGAACCCTCATGCATTACAGGTTGGGGTGTGAAATGGTGCCACCACTTTGGAAAATACTTCCTCAAAATTCCTCAAGAAGTTAAAGTCACCATATGACCCAGCAGTTCTATCCTACGTATATATCCAAGAGAAATGAAACACGTGTCCTTGTATGTGCCTTATATCTAGTAGCCTAAACCTGGAAATAACCCAAATGTCCGTTGGCAGGTAAACTCATGAGCAATATGAGGTCAGTCCACATAATAGAATGTTATTAAGCAGTGAAATAGAGCAAAGTGTCGACACAGGCTCCGACTTGGATAAACCTTAAAAATACTATGACAGTAAGGGAAAGAAACCAAATCCGAAGACTGTAGATTGTGTGATTCCAGTTAGATGAAGTGTCCAGAAAGGGCAAATTTTAGAGACAGCAGATCAGGGATTGCCCAGGCTGGGGATAGGACTGAGGGCTGACCACACACGGACTTGAGAGAATTTGTCAGGGGAGAATGAAAATGGTCCAGAACTGGATTGTGGTGATGGTTGCATAATCTAATAAACTGACTAATGATTATTGTATTGTACACTTACAATGGGTAACTGTAACGTAAGCTAGCTTATACCGCAATAAGGCTGTCTAAAATAAAAGGGAAGAAGAGAGGAAAGGAGAGAGGAGGAGGGTGGAGGGAAAGAAAGAAGGCTCTCCCATCCTCTGGGTGTGTGACTTTAGGCTAGTTGTACACTTTTTAAATCTCATCCTACCATATTCTTAACTTTAACATGGAAATGTTAAATGTTAGTTGCTCAGTCGAGTCCAACTCTTTGCTACCCCATGAACTGTAGCCCACCAGGCTCCTCTGTCCATGGAATTCTCCATACAAGAATACTGGAGTGGGTTGCCATTCCCTTCTCCAGCGAATCTTTCTGACCCAGGGATCAAACCTGTGTCTCTTATGTCTCCTGCATTGGCAGGCAGGTTCTTTACCACTTAGTGCCACCTGGGAAGCCCCTTAAGATGGGAATAAGAACCCATAGCCTGTGAGGTTCTTGTCAGGATTGGCTCATGAAATGCTAGAATCTTTCAAGAAAAATTGTCCTCTTTCCCCACTCGGATCTCTCGTCACCTTCTACAAACATAGATTCTCATAAAAAACGAGCTGCTTTGTGATGGAAATAAACAGCAGAGCTAGTCTAATGCTTTATAAGAATTCCTCCCATATATCACATGGCTGTGGAAAATAAGATGATGTTTCAACGAAATCTTAGCACATTTATTTCATGCTCTCTAAAGAAGCAAAACACGAGATTTGGAAACTTTTTATTATTAGAGCTATTGATTCCAATTATCCATTGTATTCCTCTGAGTGTAGAAGCCCAGAATAGACCCTTGAAACCAGCCGTCTGAGGAACTGATTGAAGATTTGCCAAAAATCTGAACAACGTTCCCCGTCCTCAGATTTCTGGAGGGGAGTGGGTGGCGAGGCAGAGGCTGTGTGTCTCAGTCTGTTCCAAGTCTGAGGAAATGCCTTACGCTTCTTTCTTCTGAAAGAGCTTTCCCAATAACTCATGCTGCCGCTGAAAAGACAGTGAAGAATGGCATTGGGGTCCAGGCAGTGGGGTCATTGAAGTCCTGCTTGGCAGCTTTACAGTTTGGGAAACTCTGTTCTTTGATTCCACTCAGGATTGACCATATACTAAGCAACTGATTTGGGGGCTAGAAAAAAATTATGATACCACATGCACAGGCTCCAAGCCTTTCATTTCAATTACCTTTCCAGGGATTAAAAATAGGGGGAAGGGGCTGCTCTCCCTCCCGTCTTCCATTCCACGTGCATCTCGCCCCGTCCCCTCCAGCATCCTGAGGATCAGGGGAGGCAGTCATGAACTCAAACGTGCAGTCCTCCCGTTGGGCTCCAAAAACAAGGCTAGTTATTGAGGTAACTCTCGCCCTGTGTCATGGTAACCCTGACATCAGTAAGTGATATCATGGCGGCTTGCTGAGGGTGGAATGAGATCAAAGGAAGCTGGCTGGCCCTTAAAATCACCTGGGCTGCGGTAGAATCTTAAGATTTATTGCCTCCACTCTGAATCTTTGACTGGGAGGCTAGAATGTCCGCTGGGCAGCACCCATCTGCGTGCCTCCCTCCTGTCTGCTCTGACTCCCCGAGTTTCTTTCCCTCCCCTCCTTCCCTCTCTCCTCCTCCTCCCTCTTCCTCCCTCCTCCCTTCCCTCCTCCTCCTCCTCCTCCCTCTTCCTCCTCCCTTCCCTCATCCTCCCCTCCTCATCTTCCCCTCCCCTTCCTCCCCCTCCTCTCTCCTCCTCCTCCCCCTCTCCTCCTCCCACCTCCCCTTTCCTATCCTCCTTCTCCCCTCCCCTCCTTCCTCCTCCCTCCTTCCTCACCCTCTCTCCTCCTCCCCTCCTTCCCCTCCTCCCTCCTCCCCCTCCTCCCCTCTCTTCCCTCTTCCCCTTTCTTCCCTCCCCCTCTCCTCCTCCCCTCCCTCCTCTTCCCTCCTCCTTCCCCTCCTTCTTTCCTCTTCTTTCTCTCTCTCTCTCTTCCACACTCTTGGTCAAATTCTCATCATCCAAGAGTTTTCCTTGTAGTACACAGAACCAGTCACCTTTTCCAAGACAGGAGTCTGTCTTTCATTTCCTCCTAAAGTACCCTTGGGCCAGGAATCATCTAGAGGAGCCATCTAGGAAGCAGGCAGGCAGCATCTTGCCCCTGTGGAGGCACTGGCCTTGTCAGCAGCCTGGGTCTACACCATCCCAGGGAGTGCGATTCCTGGGAAGTGTTCTATGGAAACAAGATATGTTCACCATCTATTTGACTTGCTAGTTTTTTTTTTTTCCCCAAAGACATCTTAATTCTTTGCAACTCCATGGACTGTAGCCCACCAGGCTCCTCTGTCCATGGGATTCTCCAGGCAAGAATACTGGAATGGGTTGCCATGCCCTCCTCCAGGGGATCTTCCCCACCCTGGGACTGAACTCAGGTCTCCTGCTTTGCAGGTGGAATCTTTACCATCTGAGCCACCAGGGAAGCCCTGTGTTTAAGTGTAGAAACATTTTATTTAGTTCTTCAGAAAGTTCATTTGGGTTTCCATTACCTCTTACAGAAAAACCTGAACAAACTTTGGGGCCAACCCAATAACTGGAATTTAAATAACACTGGTGGATTTTCACTGAACAAAATACTTTCTGAGGAGGACATTCTTAAGCCAGTTTAAGACCTTAATCAATATTCTCTATTGTAAAGCTACACTATTTCCAATTTTTCCCATTTCCATTTTTATTCTGCCAAAATTATTTTTATTGGAGTGATTTCTGCATAAAATTTATAACTAAGATTTTTTATTGATTGGTTTTTATATTATGAAAGTTGCCATTATGAATTTTATTATAGAACTATTATTCCAACATGACAGATTTTCCCTGTGATTTAATGTTTTACCATGTGAAATTTTTAAGCCATGATTGGCTTATTTTCGTGTTAGTTATTTCTACTGGTAATATTCACCATAAAATTGCTTTTTAAGGTGATAGTTTCTTTTTTTGCTCTATAATTAATGAGTCTCCTAGCTGTGACTAGTCTGTGACGGCCTCTCACACAGATTTTGCAGTCGCTTTGTGTGCTCCATACTAGACAGCCACCCTTGAAAACGCAAGAAAAAAAGGCATCAAAACGGGTTGATTCGACTGGTTTTGCCAGTTTTCTTTTCAGAAGGTGACATTTTCTGATTGTTTCTCCAGTTCCTTCAATTTGTTTCTTTTTAACTGGAGGATAAATGTTTTACAGTGTTGTGTTGGTTTCTGCCATACGTCAACGTGAATCGGCCATAGGTTGTATGTATGTCCCCTCCCTCTTGAACTTCCCACCTCCCACCCTATCCCAGCCCTCTAGGTTACTTGCATCTCCCTCCTCACGTCTAAGGCTTCCCTGGTGGCTCAGTGGTAAAGAATCTGCCTGCTGATGCAGGAGACATGTATTTGATCCCTGGGTCAGGAAGATCCCCTGGAGGAGGAAATGGTGACCCACTCTAGTATCCTTGCCTGGGAAATCCCGTGGACAGAGGAGCCTGGTGGGCTACGGTCCATGGGGTAGCAGACAGTCTCACCTCCAAAATCACCACAGTTTATCCTCTGTGTAACTCTTATTTAGTGTGGTCATTTCAGGACCTCAGGAGCATTCTGCTAGACCAAGAACTCTGTCCAGAATTGAACTGCACCCGCCTCTGTGGGGGTCCTTCCTGCCTTTACTGTTCCCTGCCCCCTGCCACCTGCTTTCTGCCCTGTTTGTGCCAGGGTTATGATACGACTTCAGTAGCTGTCGGACTCTCTTTTAAGTACCAACTTCAGCATTTACCTGTGTCCACTGAAATAAAACAGTCTCTGCCCTGTCCTGTGAAGTAATTGGCTTATTGGTCTGAGATGACAGGCAGGACAGTACTAATAGCTATTTTCATTAAGTGCTTCTCTTGTGCCAGGCATTATGCTGAGCTCTTTCTATGTATGATCTCATTTAAGACTCACAACTCCGTAACGTTTAGATGCTATTCTTGTTCCTATTTTATGTCGGAGAAAGCCAGTACTCAGAAAAGAAGATGATTTGCTGAAGATCGTTTGACCATGCCTTAAGTGTTAGTCGCTCAGTCATGTCCAACTCTTTGTGACCCCATGGACTGTAACCCATCAGGCTCCTCTGTCCATGGGATTTCCCAGGCAAGAATACTGGAGTGGGTTGCCATTCCCTTCTCCAGGGGATCTTTCCGACCCAGGGATTGAACCCGGGGCTCTTGCATTGCAGGCAGATTCTTTACTGTGTGAGCCATCAGAGCTGGGAGTCAAATGCAGGTTCATCTGCCATGACACCCTATGCTCTTAACCCCTGCTTGCTACTGTCCACCTGCTGGCCCGAGGGGAGATTTCTGGGACCCCTGGAGTGGGTAGCACATCCCTTCTCTGTAAGTTACATTCTCTCTCCAGATTGTCAGCATCATCTGGCCCTCCAACTTCCCCGTCCCATTGGCTGGGTCTCCCCATCATTGCCCTGGCTCAGAAATAGAGAGCCGTGTCCAGCCCACTGTGGCTAGTGGGCCCAGGTCTCACATCCTAAGCCCAAGTGGGAGGAGAAGAAGGACTACAGGGAAACACCAGACAATCGGACAGCCTGTTGTAGCTGCCTCACTGAAGTCTAGATGTTTCCTGCTGCTAGTGGAGGACTTATGTGAAGAGAGGGCAGGGTGCCCTACTGCATCTGAAATAACTTTCAAAAGAGGAAGAGATGAAGGCTTGTGAAGAAAACGACATCCTAGTAATAAAAAAAGCAGATTCCTTGTTTGGGGGAAAGTACCAGAATCATCAAGTGTGTGCTCATGCCAGGGGAAGGGAAGGCAGTAAGAAACTCAGGGTGGGTGCTTACGATGCCAGAATTCCTGACTGTCTCTTTAAAAGCAAGTCCCAGCCTGGGAGAGCTGGGAACCAGATGTCACAATTCAGAATCTTGGTATTTGAGGAAATACCACAAGGTTCTGAAGGCTCTGGGTCTGAGGGAAGGAAGGAGCTGGAGATTTTGTTTGTCCCAAGGTTTTGGAAGGATGGCTGTGTTTCATCCAGGATGTTCAGTGAGGCCTAGGTTATTTCTTCTTCCTGTAGAAATCCAAACTTCGGGGAATGTACTGTGCTGGAACTGAGGCCGGTTTCTGATGCAAACCTGTTTCCTTGTTTGTGAGTTAGGACATTTTACTGTGTGATGGTTGTTGTGAAGAATTATCATCCCCTCTTCTGGTGGAGACCCTGTACAGAATTGTCTTCGATATCCTCCCAATATTGTGTGTGGAAAGTGGGTTTTTTTTTTCTTCTTATAGGAAAAGAAATTGAGGCAAGGCTAGGGGGGCTGCTGTTTAATTTGTTGAGATCACACTCTCATGCCCCCACCGCACTCAGTCTACATTCCTAAATCTACATAGGTATTTTAGTGACCTCCCTCTGTATTCCCTATCCTGAATCTAGAGGGTGTCTCTTAATACAGTGAAGATTCAGCTTATATATATGTACATATGTTGGGCTTCTCTGGTGGCTCAACTGGTAAAGAATCCACCTGCAATATGGGACGCCTGAGTTCTATCCCTGGGTTAGGACGATCCCCTGGAGAAGGGAACGGCTACCCACTCCAGTATTCTGGCCTGGAGAATTCCATGGACTGAACAGTTCGTGGGGTCGCAAAGAGTTGGACACGACTGAGCAACTAACACTTTCACTTTACCTTCACGTTCACATATGTAGATTGGAAGCTGTTCTGTAGAATTGATGAGCGTCCTAAAAGCAGTGCTATCACTTCATTTCAGATAAGGGTAAATCTCTCTCTCTCCCTGTCTCTCACTGTGTCACAGTCTTTAAAGAGTTTGTGTTAAATCAGCAAAATGGGGACATCTCTGGTGGTCCAGTGGTTAAAACTTTGCCTTCCAATGCCTGGGGTGCAGGTTCGATCCCTGGTCAGGGAGCTATGATCCCACATGCCTCATGACCAACGTAAAACAGAAACAGTATTGTAACAAATTCAGTAAAGACTTTAAAAATGGTCCACATTAAAAAAAAAAAAAAAGAATCTTTTTAAATCAGCAAAGTGATGGCATAGGGCAAATATTGACACGCTTTACTTAAAAAAAAAAGAAAGTACTGTAATTGTAATCATTTCTCATATGCTGCTGCTGCTAAGTTGCTTCAGTCGTGTCCGACTCTGTGCAACCCCAGAGATGGCAGCCCACCAGGCTTCCCTGTCCATGGGATTTTCCAGGCAAGAGTACTGGAGTGGGGTGCCATTTCCTTCTCCACATTCCTCATATAGAAGGCCACAAAAGGGGAAAGGATGATGAAAGAACCAGGACGAGGAAAAAGTCATCTTCAAGGGAGCAGAGGAAGCCAGATGCTGCAAGGAGGGGAAGTGAAGGATCAAGTGGCATGAAAGGGATGGGAAAATTGGGACCACGTGGTTCAAGACTATAGCCGAAGGAAAGACCAGGGGTCTGGAGCGTGCTAAAGGGAATTAGAGACCCCCTCTCCTCCAGCCGCGGGTACTAAGGAAACTGCTGACTCATGGATCTCAGGCTCTAATACAAGAGCTTCTGAACCCACCTCTCTGACTACAGGTAGGCTGGCGTGCTGCAATGCTCTGAGTCATAGGACACCCCCTCTGAAAGGGACCTCAGCAATCGTGGAAACCATCCAGAACAACTGCCCTGGTTTACCAAGATGAGTAAACCCAAGCCCAGAGAGAGACAGGTACAACTCCGCCCATGCTCGCACAGCGCAGCAGACCCGGGACTCCAGCCCTGGGGTCCTGGCGCCACGGCCAGATACTATATCTCCTCTTTGACATTTTTGCTTCTGCAACTACATCCCTAAATCCTTGCTACTCAAAGTAGGTCCGTGGAAGAGCAACATCAACATCACCTAGGAGCTGCATAGACCCTAGGACCTCAGCCCCGAGCTCACCCACTGAAGCAGAATCTGGTTTAAGGCAGACACAGGTGATTCACACGGAAGCGCAATAGCACCACCCTAAAGCCTTCCACCGCCCACCCTGTGACCAGTGCCCAATCCCATGACCATCTCTCCAGCAGTCAGCATTTGCTTCCTCTCCTGATAAGCTCTCCAAGCCATCGTATTTTCAGGCGTTTGGCTCACTCAGCTTCATTTACCTTGAGTGTTCATTGTGATCACCCTGCTCTGTAGCCTTTCTGAGTAGGTGGCTTCACATTCTTTAATATTACTTGTTAATAACAACTAGTACACCCATGGCTGATTCATGTGAATGTATGGCAAAACCACCACAATATTGTAATTAGCCTCCAATTAAAATTTTTAAAAAGGTATTAAAAAAATATTACTTGTTAATAACAACTATATCAATGGCTCAGAAAGTCAAGAATCTGCCTGCAATGCAGGAGACCTGGGTTCGATCCTTGGGTCAGGAAGATCCCCTGGGGGAGGAAATGGCAACCCACTCCAGTGTTCTTGCCTGAAAAATCCCATGGGCAGAGGAGCCTGGCAGGCTACAGTCTATAGGGTCACAAAAAGTCAGACACGACTGAGCAGCTAACACACATATCAATAAATACTTTCTCTTTAGATAGTGCTTTGCAGAGTTCAAAGTCCCTCAATGTTTTCATCATCAATAAACCATTATGAGCCCCGGGCTCTGTCACTAAGTTGACTGAGCCCCTAACCCAGCTGTTCCACTTGATGTATAACCCTGAGAAGTGTTTTAACTTCTCTGGGTCTTCATTTTGATCCGTATAAAATAGATACACTAAGTGCAAAGTTCCATTCTAGTGTTGTTATTCCGTGGTTCTTAAAATAAACCTTTCCTCCTCCTTCGTTTGACCATGAAAATCTGGGGACCTAGATGCTTTAGAAGGTTATGAAGCTTATTCAATGACTTAAACAGGAGTTGACATATTCTGTTAATAATTTTAGAATCCAAAGCTACACGCACACCCATGTAAATCCAGCAAGTAAACTGTAGTTGCTGCGAAGTGAGATATTTATGTGACTCACTGGAATATTACTATCATTATTACTTTAACTGGTATGCTTGGGGGAGGATAAAGCAAGATGATGAAACAGTAGCTCTTGAGAGTGAAGGAATGAGTCAGCCAGTCACTAGGTTTTAGTGGGAAATCAAAGCTAAGGCTGGAGGAGGAAATGGCAACCCACTCCGGTATTCTTGCCTAGAGAAGCCTGTGGACGGAGGAGCCTGGTGGGCTGCTGTCCATGGGGTTGTACAGAGTCGGACATGACTGAATCGACTTAGCATGCATGCATGCATTGGAGAAGGAAATGGTGACCCACTCCAGTGTTCTTGCCTGGAGAATCCCAGTGACAGAGGAGTCTGGTGGGCTGCCGTCTATGGGGTTGCACAGAGTCGGACATGACTGAAGCGATTAGCAGCAGCAGCAGCAAAGCTAAGGCACTTCTGCAGGCAGGGCCTTTTGGGCAGAATGGGCTCTGAAGCAGGGGTCTGGCCGCACCAGTGCGTGTGCTGGGCAGGAGGAGGAGGGAGGTAAGAACAGCCTTTCAGGAGAGAGATTCCCCCGCCAAAGGAGGAGGTTAATCAGAAGAGTGGGCAGGCTCTTTGTGCTGGGGAGTGGGAGGCATTTTCTTATTACAAGTGTAGAGCAGCATGAAAGGCAGTGAGGAATAAAAGGAAACAAAAGCCCCGGCAGAAGAGAGGAAATGGATGGGCGAGGAGGCGGGGCAGGGGCTTAGCTAGGAGGAGACCGAGAGGCCAAACAGGTGCAGGTCCCAGAAGGATTACCCGCCACGCTGAGCAGCGGAGATGATTTAGGGGAACAAGCGCTGTGGTCAGAAAAGCAAGAGGTCTGCCTTGAAGTTTTCTTGGGAGGAGCTTTTTTATTTCTTCTTTTAAAAACCCAGGGAATCAGCCCACATGTTGCTTAGTAACATCTGCACGTTTTATGGCTGGAGTCTAAACTTAGTATGAAAGTCACTCAGTCGTGTCCGAGTCTTTATGACCCCATGGACTGTAGTCCGCCAGGCTCCTCTGTCCATGGGGATTTTTCAGGCCAGGATACTGGCGTGGGTAGCCATTTCCTTCTCCAGGGGATCTTCCCAACTCAGGGATCAAACCCAGATCTCCTGCATTGCAGGCAGATTCTTTACCATCTGAGCCACCAGGGAAGCCCTAAACTTAGGGATCCAGCTTAACTGAGGGCCACTTGTCAGGCAGCTACTTCTTTAATGTCTATGCTTATCCCTCACCTGCCTGAGGGCCACTTGTCAGGCAGCTACTTCTTTAATGTCTATGCTTATCCCTCACCTGCCAGATGCCCGTGCGTCATTTATGCTCTCCCATGGACTTTCCTGGTGGCTTAGATAGTGAAGGATCCGCCTGCTATGCTGGATACCCAGGTATGATCCCTGGGTTGGGAAGATCCCCTGGAAAAGGGAATGGCTACCTACTTCAGTATTCTTGCCTGGAAAATCCCATGGACAGAGGAGCCTGTCAGGCTACAGTCCATGGGGTTGCAAAGAATCGACATGACTGAGCGACTAACACTTTCACTTTTTTTATACTCTGGGAAAGTTGAACTTTGTTGACATGTTACCTTGGCAGGGGCCAGGGGTGGGGAGAGGTCAATGAAACTATGTCACAGTCATCACGCTCTGAAATTTTGATATAACCCACCCAACTCACTGTTGTTTTCCAAGTGAAATTTCTTCCTCCTTCTTTGGAATTTAAAACTGCAATGTAGGGATTTACAGCTGGTTTGAGGAGGGGGAGTAATATCTCTCTTCCTTCCTGTGTTCTCGAAAACTCAAATCTAAGTTATGAGAGATAGATCAACTGTTGGGTTTCTTGTTGTTGAGTTCTGAGGCTAAGATCTGTTGCCTAGGAGTATGAGTAGACTCCTGGCTGCTCTGTAGTCCAGATTTGTGATGGACATTAGCACTCAGAGGCTGCAAGGCATGTGAAAGAGGGCAGAGAAGGTGTGAGATGGTTCTGTCCGGAAGAACAGTGGGGTCCTTCGGTGCGGGCTCTTCCTGCCACCATGGTAGGAGGTAAGGAGAAAATCACTCACATTTTTCATGTATCTGAATTTATCTTTCAAGGCTCCTGTAGGAAAAAAAAATTTTAGCTTACGTAGGTGGTCAGAAGTGAAGACCATTTATTTGGACACTGTAGATTAACACTTGCTAAGAAAAAAACAGAAACCCGAGTGGATGAATGCCATCAGAACCTGGAGTGTGTGCTTGACAAGATCTCTTTATTTTCCTTTAAGAGTGGAAACTTGAAGTCCAAGGGTCCTTAAGTGAGTGAATGGATTGGGTTACTCCTTGCACTCTATAGAAATCAACAGGACAGAAATAGGCTAAAACCTCCTGTGGCCCTCACGAAGCTAAATGTAACACACTTGGAGTGATAGCAAGTTCGGTAGAGAGATCCTGGCCCTCTGTTCTCTGGTCATCACTTTGCAGGGTACTAAGAGTAATGTAAGAATGCCTGCCTGTGGTTGTTCCAGCTGTCCTCAGCGTCTTCACCTTGCACGGGAGTGGGCTTAAGGGCTTGCTGACTTGTGCTCTCTGCAAGCCCTCATCCAGTTATGGTGCTGCCACCAGGGGAGCAAGTGATGGTCTCTTCTGCTCCATTATCATCTCTGTGGCAAACCAGGAGACAGTGACCGGATGTTTAATTTCCCTGCGTGCCGTTCACCTGTGCCTTAATCCGCTCGACATCAGATTTAGCTGGAGACACCTTCCCCCATCACTTCCGCTGCTCTGCAAAAAAGAAAGACACATCTTCTCTTAGATGCAGATGAGGTTTTGCTGTCGTATATGATATTTATTGCAGGAATGCCAACAAAAAAGGTCAAATTCTAAATGAAGAACTCAGAAATGAAAGTGGTCGAGAACAGGTCATGTGTGTGACTATGGCCGGGGGTTGAGAAGCTGTTTGTCGTTGGACAGACTTCCGCAAGGTGACGACAGAGACGACTGCATTTTTCTCTCCATGGGCACAGGATGCTTCAAACATTTATGTGACTATTTTTTATCTTGTGATGACATACCCCAGACACTTAATGAAAAATATTCCTGCTTGGCTGTTTAGTTAGAAAATGAATCATTATCAGTTCATCTATTTTAAGCACATCAGTATCTTAAGTACTATGGAAGAATCAAAAGAAGTCTAGCTGAAAACACTGAAAAGTGAAAGTGAAGTCACTCAGTCGTGACCGACTCTTTGCGACCCCATGGCATACCAGACTCCTCTGTCCATGGGATTTTCCAGGCAAGAAGATTGGTGGGTTGCCATTTCCTTCTCCAGGAGATCTTCCCGACTCAGGGATTGAACATTGTAGGCAGACGCTTTACCGTCTGAGCCACCAGGGAAGTTCACTGAAAACACTGAAAAGCTTTAAAAAAAAATGCATTTTTTTCACAGTTCCAGAGACTAGAAGTCCCAGATCAAGGTGTTGGCAGGTTTGGTTTCTCCTGAGGCATCTCTCCTGGGCTGAGAAGGCTTTTTAAAACAAGCAAACAAAAAGAACGTCATCAAGGGCAGGTGGTCATAATGCAGGGTCTACAGTCCGCGCTGTGGACCACTCGAGGCAGAGACTCTTTGTGGTGGGGGCCACCCTGTGCAGCAGCGACCTCCCCTCTACCCCCCAGATGCGTACCCCACCCCCAGCCATGACAAGAGAAGTGTCTCTTGACAGTGCCCACTATCCCCTGGGTGGTAGAATCACCCTGGACTGAGAAATTAAATTTGTGGGACCCGAGGGAACCACGAACCAAGAGAAGTTAATGGGCGGGGGGAGGGGGGGTGAGGGGATTGTTGGAAGAAAGCAGATCCGAGCTGGCTCTCAAAAGACAAGGGGATGAGAATTGCCCAAGGCGGTGTTCCTGGGGGTGGAGGGGGGCAGAGAACAGGAGAAAGGGGACACTTTTAGAAAGCAGGGACTGAAAAGGGCGGTCTAGGCACCCGAACGACATTTCTCTGCTAGCACGGGTGGCATGTAAGAGTAAGGGGTAACAGCTCACGGATCTGGCTGGCGTGTGAGGTGGATCACAGCCACTCGGTGCAGATTTCAACAGGCAAGAAAACAGAACCAGGCACGGATTCGAAAGACTCATGGCTGACAGCAAAACAGAACCAGGCACAGCAAAACAGAACCAGGCACGGATGCGGAAGACTCACGATCTGACAGCACACGCTGCAGGCTGGGCTCTGTCTTCCTGTGTCAAGGATGTTCACCTCATCCTCTCAGCCCCTCGAGGAGGCAGGTGCTGCTGTTATTCCTGCTTTACAGCTGGAGAAACTGAGGCATGGAAAGGATGAGTCACCTCCAAAAGCCTCAACCAGTACACGGCAGAGCCCTGGACTTACCCCACCATCCGGACGCTAACCAGGGGTTAGGACGTCAAGGCAGGGGTTAGTCCAGGCGGTTTCCCAGGTTCTGGCATTATCAACAAGAGGCAGGATGGAACCCAGACGGACAAGCAGGGGTTGAAAGGAATAAAAAAAACTCTACCTTAGTTTACAAAAACGTCAGGAATGTGTTGGAAGAGTCAAATAGACGCTCAGACTGTAGAGGAAAGCGAGGGAAGAGGAGTCGAATGGACAGCTCAGATCTGTCAGCCTAGGAATCAGGAGGAGGGTGGAAGGCGAACCCTGGAGCTGGGGCTTTGAGCAGGAAAGACGGGAGGCCTGGGCTTGGGAGAGGGTGGTGGGCAGGCCACAAATGGGCACAGGTGGGTCTCAGCTGAGCTGAGGCAGAGTTTGGACTCTGCTGCTGAAGCAAACCTGGAGAAGGCAATGGCACCCCACTCCAGTACTCCTGCCTGGAAAATCCCATGGATAGAGGAGCCTGGTAGGCTGCAGTCCATGGGGTCACTAGGAGTCGGGCAGGACTGAGCAACTTCACTTTCACTTTTCACTTTCATGCATTGGAGAAGGAAATGGCAACCCACTCCAGTGTTCTTGCCTGGAGAATCCTAGGGACGGGGGAGCCTGGTGGGCTGCCGTCTATGGGGTTGCACAGAGTCAGACATGACTGAAGCGACTTAGCAGCAGCAGCAGCTGAAGCAAGCCAGAGGTGGGGGTAACCAGAAGGGAAGGTTGGGGCAGACGGAGGTGGGCCTGGAGCTGAGGCTGGGCCTGCTGGGGGGAACACAGGTGCAGAGGGACGCTCCGTGAGACAGGCCACATGGTGGAAAGGCCGCAGGTGGAAGGAGGCAGCTTGGACCCTAGTGGCTCTGTTCGTGGCTGTGATCTGGGCCCTTTGCTC
>NW_011494720.1:7056374-7065330 GCF_000754665.1 Bison bison bison
TTTGCTCAGCCCTCCAACCTGGGGGCCCAGTGTAGGGGGTGCTGTCCTCTTGAACCTGTCTCTTAGGTCATTGGAACAGTTGAATGAGGTGCTGTACACGTGAGGCCTAGTACAGATCCACATGGGCATGCGTGTTAAGTCACATCAGTCGTGTCTGATTCTTTGTCACCCCATGGACTGTAGCGAACCAGGCTCCTCTGTCCATGGGGATTCTCCAGGCAGGATTACTGGTGTGGGTTGCCACGCCCTCCAGGGGATTTCCCCAACCCAGGGATTGAGCCCACTTGTCTTGTATCTCCAGCCTTGACAGGAGGGTTCTTTTTTTTTTTAAAAAAAAAAAAAAAGAAAAAAGATTTAATTGAAGAAGACTCTTGAGAGTCCCTTGGACTGAAAGGAGATCCAACCAGTCCATTTAAAGGAAATCAGCCCTGAATATTCATTGGAAGGACTGATGCTGAAGCCGAAACTCCAGTACTTTGGCCACCTGATGCGAAGAACTGACTGATGCTGGGAAAGATTGAGGGCAGGAGGAGAAGGGGACAACAGAGGACGGTTGGATGGCATCACCGACTTGATGGACATGAGTTTGAGCAAGCTCCGGGGGTTGGTGATGGACAGGGAGGCCTGGTGCGCTGCAGTCCATGGGGTCGCTAAAAGTCGGACACAACTGAGTGAACTGAACTGAATTGCTTTACAGAATTTTGTGGTTTTCTGTCGTACATCAACAAGAATCAGCCATAGGTACAGGGTGATTCTTTACGGCTGAGCCACCAGGGAAGCCCACATACAACCAGCAGAGGGAGGTGCCCTAAGGATGATGTCAGCTGGAGGGGGAAAAGCCCGAGGGCGCCATCAAGTGGCAATAATGGGGGGAGGCTCTGATGGGGGCAGCGGCTCTGGGAGAGAAATGTGGGGCTGTTGGAGTTTGCAGGTGCCGTTCTGATAGGAGAGGAAAAACTTGGCTTCCACCGTGTTGGGTTTCTTTTCTCCCATGGCTCATCCAG
Organism: Bison bison bison; assembly: GCF_000754665.1. Taxonomy (NCBI): domain Eukaryota; kingdom Metazoa; phylum Chordata; class Mammalia; order Artiodactyla; family Bovidae; genus Bison; species Bison bison. The sequence goes on from NW_011494720.1 coordinate 7,057,379, forward strand.
TCCGTAATGGTCTTTATCTAAATGGACAGAAACTGAGCCTCAGTGAAGGGCTGATGTTCACGCTTGGTGGAGGCACCTGGTTGGGTGGTTCTGTGCAGTGTTGTGTTAGGTTGAAGAATGAGATCAAAGCGGATTTTTATTCCAGGGGCAGGACTTCGGTTGTTCTCATTTGTGAATTTAGTTCTAAAAAGAACTTCAGCCTGCAGACCCTTCAAAGGGCTTGTGGTGCCTCTTGTGAGCCGGGCACATCCCCGTCTGCAGACTTCCCAATTTCATCCCCTCACCACTGAGAAAACAGCGTGAACAGCAGATGCCTCCGCGGGCTGACAGGAGAAGAGCTGAAAGCCGTGCCCCAGCATGAGGCCTCGTGCCATTTCGTGCAGACCTGGGCAGAGTATCACCGAATGCCCTCCCCATTGACACCTAAAAATAAATATAAATAGAGATTTTTCACTGATTTCCAAAGAATTTTTTTAAAAAAACTTTTTTGCCACACCACATAGCCTGTGGGATCTTAGTTGCCCAACCAGGGATCGAACCCACACCCCCTACGTTGGCAGCATGAAGTCTTAGCTACTGGACCTCCAAGGAAGTCCCTCCAGTGAATGTTTAAACTGCCTCTAAACCACCACTGTCCAATGGAACTATACTGTGAGCTGCAAATGCAAGCCCACAGGTGTCATTTAAAATTCTCTGGTAGCCACTTTATAAAGTGGTAAAAAGAAACAGGTGAGATTAATTTTAGCAATATATTCTATTTCAGTCCATTCTTCACCGTATTATCATATGAACTGGGAATCAACATTTAGAGAGCATTGAGATATTCTTTCACCCTAAATCTTCCAAATCGAGGATGTGTTTTACACATCTCAGTGAGACGAGCCACACTTTTAGTGCCCAACGGCCAGCGCGCTGGAGAGCGAGGCCCACACTCCCCAGCTGCACGCTGCCTTTCCAGAAACAGGCTGGTGATCAACTCTGAGCTTGGTGACATCAGCGTCACCCTGGCTCCCATTTGACTGGTGCCTGTGTACAGGAGTGCGGGTTTGTGGTTCATTTCCCACCTCATCTAGTTTGCATTGCCAGAGGGAAACGGTGTCAGAGCCATCCACCCCCTCTGAGCGCCCCAGATGGGCCGTTTAGTGACACGGGCGGCCCATCCAGGCCATTACCAACTCCAGAGAAAAACAAAACTAGTAACTTCGGTGCCAAAATGGAACGCAAGCTTGTGAGAAGGAGGAATTCCTAGTATAAGAAAGGCAACAGCCCATCAATAAAGAAAGGTTGCTTTCAGCCCAAGGCGGTGGAATTGTGTCTCTGGTTTCCTTTGTCCTGCCTGAGATCCTCCTTCCAGATCCTTGTGATTCCATTTTTCTGCTCTACGGTACACAGGGCAGTTCTAGGGAAGTCAATACTAAAATAATAATTACTGGTTTGACATTTCACAAAAATCACCAAGAGAACTTTGGGGGTATAAAACAAGATAACAGCGCAAAGCATGTGGAATGGGGATTTCTCTTCCCCGCGGGAGGCTCGTTTTTCTTTCCTGGCACAGAGAGGAGGGAGGAGGAGCTGGCTGCAAGAGAAAACATCTGGAAATGTGACCTGCGGAGAGGGAGAGGGCGGCCCAGCCTCCCGCCCTCCGGAGCCCGGGTTCCCCTCCAGCTCTCAGCAAGAAAGCAGAGGGAGCCCTTCTGACTGGACTGTACTTCAGTCACTGCCGCTCAAAACACACAGTGTGAGGAGTGAGCACTTCCCAGGGCTTCCTATACAGCGCTCTTGAGATAAAAGCCGTGAACAACTGCTCTTCCGGGCTGATAAACGGCTGTTGGTTTTCTCTCATCAATATTTGAATACCTATTTGCACAGTTGGGCAATTACAGACGCAGAGAGGCTGATGGTGATCACAGAAGCAGATCTCGGAGGTGATTCACTGAACACACTTGGCCGTCAGAAGCGACAAGCAGGGTTCAGCCCAGGCTCCTGGCTGCCTGGCCACCGCCTGGAGCCGCGGTGCCCATGGCGTCGGCGCAGAGCGGTTAGCCGGCCTCCTCCCCGCTCAGATGCTCTCTGCGCAGAGCGGTTAGCCGGCCTCCTCCCCGCTCGGATGCTCTCTGCTCTTGGAAGAAAAGTGCTGTCGTCGTCCACGAATGCTTCTCATTTCTCAGTGTGTGTGCTCAGACGCTCGATCCCGTCCAGCTCTTTACGACTCCATGGACTGTAGCCCACCAGGCTTTGTCCGTGGGATTTTCCAGGCAGGAATACTGGCGTGGGTTGCCTGTCCTCCTCCAGGGGATCTTCCCAACCCAGGGATCGAACCTGTGTCTCCTGTGTCTCCTCCCTTGGCAGGCGGATTCTTTATCACTAGCACCACCTGGGAAGCCCCTCTCAATCCTCAAAGTAATATTCAGATCACGAATTTCACTGTTCTCTGTTCCCTCATTTCAAGCCGCAGGTCCTCCTCACATGAGTACTATTTTGCAGGCTACCAGTTATACAAGTTTTACCCAGAAAGGAGTCTGGAAGAAAGGTTTTCAAAGGCCTGGAATTCATAGAAGCATTCGGAGGTGTCTTTCCTCATTGTTAAAGGTTTTAGAGATGAATGTGAGAACCAAAATAACAAGATGATAGAAGGGATACAATCTGAAAGGAAATTGAAATACAGCCCACTTCATGGAACTTCAGGGAGCAAAATTTAAACCTTACATGAAAAATAAATCTGAGGATACTCACTGTAGAGTTATTTATAACAGTGTAAAGAATTAGGCTTCCCTGATGGCTCAGTGGTGAGGAATCCACCTGCCAATGCAGGAAACTTGGGTTCGATCCCTGGGTTGGGAAGATCCCCTGGAGAAGGAAATGGCAACCCACTCCAGTATTCTTGCCTGGGAAATCCCAAGGACAGAGGAACCTGTCGGGCTACAGTCCATGGGGTCACAAAGAGCTGGACAGGACTGAGCGACTAAACAACAAAAAGCATTGGGAGCTTAAATGTGCACTAGTAACAAAATGGATAAATGAATTACTGTATGCTTCTGTGATGACTGTTACGAAGTCATTAAAACACTAATTTCAAAAGTATATAATGACTATGGAAAAGATCCCAATACAATGTAAAATTAAGATACACAAAATATAAAATTGTATGTCCTGTGTAATGTTAATATGTACATAAGCATAGCAAAATGACTGGTAAGAAATATAAACAGGAGTTTTTGCAGTTGGATTGACCTCTATTTTTTTAAAAAAAGATACTTATCTTTACCTTGGATTAGACTATTTTATTTTTTCTATTTTTTTATTTTTGGCCTTTCTGTGTGGCGTGCAAGATCTTTGTTCACCAACCAGGGATTGAACCCAGGCCCCCTGCATTGGGAGCTCAGAGTCTTAATCATAAACCAAGGAAGTCCCCCTTTTTCTTTTCTTGGCCACATTGAGCAACTTGTGGGATCTTAGTTCCTGACCAGGGATTGAACCCAGGCCCTTGGCAATGATAGCACAGAGTCCTAATCAATGGACAGCCTTGGAATCCCAAATTCCCCAAAATTATCTTAAATTAAGTTTTCATTTTTTTTTCTTCATGTATTTCTGATATTCCAAATTCTCTATGATGAGCATATACTACTTTCATAATCAGGAAAAAAAAAAGTAAACATCATTACATAAACTCTAGCTGGTGTCATTGCAACCAATATTTACTAGACTCGTTGCCTGACCTTGGCACATCACACACAGTGGGAGAGGGGAGTCTGAGCTGTTGTCTGTCACCCTGAGTCTGGACAACCCCCTGGGTGTCTCACCTAAACTGCTCATTAGAATGCAGATTCCCAGGCCTCCTCCTGAGCCCACAGATCAGAGCATCTAGGAGATTATGGCCTGGGGGTCTGCTGCTAGCACATCCCCCAGGCGAGCCTTTTACGAAGTAATGCTTGAGGCCCACTGCCTTTTCGTGCTTACGTGCCAAGTCACTTTCAGTTCAGTTCAGTTGCTCAGTCGTGTCTGACTCTTTGCAACCCCATGAATCGCAGCACGCCAGGCCTCCCTGTCCGTCACCAACTCCCGGAGTTCACTCAGACTCATGTCCATCGAGTCGGTGATGCCATCCAGCCATCTCATCCTCTGTCGTCCCCTTCTCCTCCTGCCCCCAATCCCTCCCAGCATCAGAGTCTTTTCCAGTGAGTCAACTCTTCCCATGAGGTGGCCAAAGTACTGGAGTTTCAGCTTTAGCATCATTCCCTCCAAAGTCACTTTAGTCATGTCCAATTCTTTGTGACTCTATGGACTGTAGCCCTCCAGGGTCCTCTGTCCATGGGATTCTCCAGGCAAGAATACTGGAGTGGGTTGCCATGCCCTCCTCCAGGGGAATCTTCCCAAGCCAGGGATCGAACCTGCGTCTCTTAACGTCTCCTGTACTAGCAGGCGGGTTATTTACAGCTAGTGCCACCAGGGTGTCCAGTGTCACTGCTTTTAAGTATCATCAGTGCGTATGGAGCATCTCACACGTGTGAGGCTCAGACAGCACTGGGGGACGTGATGCTGATCTCAGAGGATGGAGGACACATAAGCCAGGAAGCCATTGAGTGGGGACCCCATTCATCGTCCCCTTACCACCTCCTACCTCCCCCTACACTCCACACCTCTCAAGTCAGGGAAGAGACCAGGACCCCTCAGAAACTGCTCCGTTCCTGGCAGGTGGCTGCCCAGAAGGTGAAAGAGAGAGAGGCAGGCTGGCTGATGCCTGGACCACTCAGACATGGGCGTCTGTCATCTCAGGACCCACAGAGTGTCTGCCAGATACCAGGTACTGGAGCACACCCTGGGATTTCTAGGAGAGTAGGATAGAGTGCTTGCCCCAGATATAAGTCTGGAGTCTGGAAGGGAAGGAGAGAGCTGACCCAAGGCCTGGACAGAGGAACGCCTGACCCGCAGAGAACGACATGGCAGCATCCGGGAGTAGTTTCTGGAAAGACCTTACCCCAGCTCAGCTGGGCTGGGAAGGAACCTGCCTCTTCCCCCAGCTCCACGCTGTAAGAGGAGTCAGGGCAGGTCTGGGTGAGAGCACCCACAAGTGGTGGGCTCTTCCATTGCCGTGCTCTGACCACACTGCCCTGCTCAGTGTCCTCGCCACCCCCGACCCCCAGCAGAATTTCTTCTGCATAAAGGGAGAACGTGTGCTCTTGCCTTATTTCCAGTTCCTGGTTCTTGAGAAATGCCTAGTAGACAGACACCCTGTGAGGAATTGTACAGGCCAGGCAGCTCCATTTATTAACATTGTTCGTGTGTGCGTGCTGAGTCACTTCAGTCAGGTCTGACTCTTTGTGACCCTATGGGCTCTAGCCCTCCAGGCTCCTCTGTCCTTGGGATGCTCCAGGCGAGAATACTGGAGTGGGTTGCCACGCCCTCCTCCAGGGGATCTTCGCGACCCAGGGATCAAACCTGCGTCTCTTATGTCTCCTATATTAGCAGGTGGGTTATTTATCACTGGCGCCACCTGGGTGTCCAGAATGAATTTGGCCATTTCTTTTCATTGGATGCAAAAAAGATGGAAGTGGGCAGGGACCGCCTGGCTGGCCTGTCCAGGACTGAGTGCTGGGGGCGCCAGAGACTCAGCCTGGTGTTTCTGTGGTCCAGCTGTGCAGGAACTGGTATGGGCAGCAAATGGGGGGTGGGGACCCCCTCTGTTTCAAAGACAAGCAGCTGAGGGCCTCTGAAAGCCAAACTTCTGAGCTCTTCCAGTTTGTGGGGCTGTACTGCAATTCTGGGACTTTTCTAGAAGCCTGATGACAATTGAAACACAAGGCATTCTGGTCAGCTAAGGGGCTCCAGGTGTGCAGTCACCCTGAGGGGCCCTTCTGAGCATCTCTGTCCCAGGGAGGAGTCCTTAGTATCCAGGCCAGCTCAAGGGCACAGAACAGACCGGGCCATGCTTCCCTCTGGGACCGTCACGGCCCCCGCAGAAATGAAATTGGGCTGAACCTCGAAGAATTTCTCTGTCCTATTTTTTTTCCAGTTGACAAAAGAATTAAGAAATTCCTACCCTGCTCACCAGATAATTTAAAAAAATATATCAAGCATCACATTCTTCAGAGTTAAAACTTGTTTGGCGGTGGTCTCGCTGGTGTCTGCTTACTATTGGGAAATGGGGACAGGGCTTCCCTTGGATGATCAGAGGCAAAAGGCATTATGTGTCAGATTCTAACTCACTCTTCATGCCAGCCAAGCTGGGGACCTGAGCGAGTCACATGATATGCCAGAGGGAGGGAAAAACCATCATCACATTCAGAGGCGTTGATATGTCTGTGTGGCTGGAAAATTGTAGGCCTCTAGAAACTTTTATAGGGTGCATGTGTATTTTTAAAATAATATATATTTTATTATTGACTGACTGCTGCTACTGCTAAGTCACTTCAGTCATGTCTGACTCTGTGCTACCCCACAGATGGCAGCCCACCAGGCTCCCCAGTCCCTGGGATTCTCCAGGCAAGGACACTGGAGTGGGTTGCCATTTCCTGACTGACTAGTACATGCTAATCTTTAGAACTGTATGCTGAATTCCCTTCTTGTCCAAAAGATGTTCAGTGAGCTGCTGACTTTGACTGCAAGTCACGTTGTGAACTTCGGAAAGAAAACAAAGAAAAATGACATCGCTGGTTTTCTTTTTGTCAAAGTCTAGACTATGCTGCCATCGACTGCAAAGTGCTTACTCATAAATAAATTACCTGAATTCTGTTCCACTCACACATTTTTATTTCACGGTGCTTATAGTCCTTTGTTGGCTTCCCCAGTGGCTCAGCGGTAAAGAAACTGCCTGCCATGCAGGAGACACAGGTTGGATCCCTGGGTCAGGAAGATCCCCTGGAGGAGGGCGTGGAAACTCACTCCAGTATTCTTGCCTGGATAATCCCACGGACAGAGAAACCTGGTGGGCTACATAGTCCATAGGGTCACAGAGAGTCGGACACGACTGCAGTGGCTTAGCACGCACACGTGCATAGTTCTTTATTGAAGTCACGTTGAGCACCAGTAAGGGCAGACAAAGTCACTACTGCTAATCTTAGGGGCAAAGGTAGATGCAGCTCTTGCCTGATTTCCCATGGCCTTGATCATTTTTCAGACCTGACCCTGAAGAACTCAGAGGTTTGGGCCTTTGAGGACTGCTGTGGGCCCATCCTGGTGAGCATGAGAGGCTAGAGATAGGTGGGCAAGCTCTTGGTGCTGCTATTTTTAGTAAAGGAATCACATCGCGTCCTCAGGGACACAACCCAGAGTAAGAAGATTTGAATAATTTTATTTTCATCGCGGTAAGTGGAAAGGTGGTGATTTGAGGTTATTGGCTTAATAGTGATCCAGATGAACACGCATTTAGTAAGTGCTTACCTATGGTGTGCCTTCAACCCATTTACCATCTGCTTGTGGGACTAAAGCAGGAATACGAGAAATGAGTTCACGGAGAACACAGGCAAGTTATTTAGCGTTATTCAAACTTCAGATCAGATCAGATCAGATCAGTTGCTCAGTCCAGATCAGTCGCTCAGTCATGTCTGACTCTTTGCAACCCCATGAATCGCAGCACGCCAGGCCTCCCTGTCCATCACCAACTCCCAGAGTTCACTCAGACTCACATCCATCGAGTCAGTGATGCCATCCAGCCATCTCATCCTCTGTCGTCCCCTTCTCCTCCTGCCCCCAATCCCTCCCAGCATCAGAGTCTTTTCCAATGAGTCAACTCTTCGCATGAGGTGGCCAAAGTACTGGAGTTTCAGCTTTAGCATCATTCCCTCCAAAGAAATCCCAGGGCTGATCTCCTTCAGAATGGACTTGTTGGATCTCCTTCTAGTCCAAGGGACTCTCAAGAGTCTTCTCCAACACCACAGTTCAAAAGCATCAATTCTTCTGCGCTCAGCCTTCTTCACAGTCCAACTCTCACATCCATACATGACCACAGGAAAAAC
>NW_011494720.1:7065436-7070241 GCF_000754665.1 Bison bison bison
TCTAGGTTGGTCATAACTTTCCTTCCAAGGAGTAAGCGTCTTTTAATTTCATGGCTGCAGTCACCATCTGTAGTGATTTTGGAGCTCAGAAAAATAAAGTCTGACACTGTTAGTCACATGCGTATGGAAAAGCACAAAGCAAAGTGGAATCAGAAAGTTGGGGACTGTGAGCCCTATACCTCAAAACAGTTAGGAAACTCACTGGTCATCTCTCCAGTCCCCTATTATACAGACCGGAGTAACCCAGGAGAGTTAAGTCACTCGGTGATGGCAGGCGTGGAAAGTGTAACTTGGTCTCTCGACTCCCAGGAAAAAGCACTTTTCCCCCTTGCTTCCTCATGGCGCAAATCTGGACAGTTATTTTGGCATCTGAAAGAATGCTTTGCCCAGTAGCATGAGATAAATGTTATGCTGAGATAATCTATGTTAAGTAAGTGAGCTAATTTTGTGGCTTGGCCCCATGTCGCAGTCTGTGGCTGCCAGAAGATCAGAAGGAGAATTAAAATTCTATGAGCTACACATGGCCCCCGATGAGTCAAATAACCTCCTTCTACAGAGTTTCAGGAATGAGGGAAAAAAATCTAAAAAATATCTCACAACCCATCTTTAGAAGAGGTAGAGAGGACATCTTTTTTAAATTACTGAATAAATTTATGAATTCATAATGGTTTTTCAAAGCAGCATATACATCCATTGACATCTCATTTTATGACACATAGGGAGCCAAAGTCTTCTCAACCTCCTCACAAGTATTCTATGCCTCTTTCCAAACTCTGTTTTAAAAGTAAAATTTTTTTTCTTCACAAAGTAATAATATATGTTGATTGTGGAAACCTTGATAAACACAAAAGGAAAAATAGATTTTAACTTACATAGATTTAAATGTATTTCATTCATCCTACGAATTGAGTATACCCATGGTTAAGATCTGATGTTTCCTAGTTTTGTTTCTTGGAGTAATGTATTTTTACACAAACACGGGCTCACATTGTGCATTACTATTTAGAAACAGATCTTTTTCTCCCTCTTAATGTGCTGTGAACCATTCGCCTCCATCTATAATGGGGGTATAGTTGTCCACTGTGTGATCCTATGTCGTAATTCTTTTAACCAATGTCCTCTATTGACATTTAAGTTGTTCTCAGTTTTTAATAATAAAAAGCAGTGATGCAATCAATATTCCTCAAAGTTTCCCTTAGGTCAAAAGGCCTAAGACTGCTGGGCCAAAGAATATATTACATTGTTAAGGTTTTGAGATATGTAGCCAACTTATTCCTCAGGAGGTAATATTAATTTATATTCACACAAAAAGTAATGAGATGTCTGTTCTCCTTTCTCTCACTGATGCTAAATGTTATCATTTAAAACTAACTTCTGGGTACTTGTCTGGTTGTTTGGTGGTTAAGACTCTGTACCCTAGTCCAGGGGACCAGGTTCAATTCCTGGTCAGGGAGCTAAATCTCTCATGTCTCGACTAAAGAGCCCACACAAGGCAGAGAAGATCAGTAAGACCCCGGTGCAGACAAATTAAAATACATGAAACTAAACTTCGACTTCGTTTGAAACTGGGAGGAGCAAACCACGAACTTCTTAAATGTATTTACTGCCCCTTTTCCTTCTTTGTGTGTGTGTGTTGCCTGTTCATTCTTTTTGCCAATTTTTTTAAGTGGAATATTTGCCTTTTTCCTAATCATTTGCAAGAGCTCTTTAAAGATACTACCCTTTGTTACATATGAAAACAAATATATTTGTAATTTATAATTTGCACTTTATAGAGTTTTTTGACATACAGATTTTAAAACTTTAATCACAACATCTTTTCCTTATGTATGCTACCTTGTCAAATATTTAGACAGGGTTTCCCCAACCCCCAAATCTTAAGTGTATGTATATTTTCCTAGTTCTTGTATCTTTTTATTTTTTACATTTAAATCCTCGGTATAAGATTTGAGGTATGGCTCCAACTTTAGAGTTTTTCCCCCCTTAAAAGATTGTTTATCCTGATTCCATTTATTGGCTAATCCATGCTTACCCTACTGATTTGAAATTCTGTATCAGATACGGAATCTCATAGAATCTGCATCTATTTGGGAATGCTCTGTTTCAGTGTTTTCATTCCTGCCCACCCCCCAGGACAATTATTTCCCCTCATTATTTTACTTCTGCAAATATTGTCACCTGTGTATTCTTCCAGATGGAACTTAGAATCATTTTTTTCCAGGTTGTCAAAATTTCCCCAAATTATATTGAGACTTTGCTTGGCAGTGTAATAGATACATGAAGTAAACTAGGCAGAGAATGTCTCTCCATGTTTTTAAAAATCTCCTTGAAGTCTCTATATTTGTTTTATAGTTCTCTTCATGAGATCTCCCTCTTATTTTGGGGAGTTAGGCTTATTCCTAGAATTTTGTGACTGTTTTTTCTGTTGTAAATGGGATTATATCCCCCTTATAGTTTCCAAATGGTTGTTGCTAATATGATATATTCTGAATCTTCTGAAATGTGTTGATAGATAGATAGGTTTATAATTGTCAGCTTACTCATGATTCTTATTCATTTTAACCATCCTGTGTTGACTAAAAAGAAAAGAGTATATGATCATAGTGGATGAGCATTTTTTATTAACGTATAGTATATTTGTAAGAGGTATCCACTAGTTCTGTACTTCCATCCTTAATTTTCTTTTCCTCAGTGCTAAAGATAAAATCTTATTATTGTACAGAATGAGATATAAGCTGGTTCTTGCATCCTTGCTACTGCCCTTGTATTAATGCCATTCAAATTTCAATAAAAGCTGATCAGATTTTCCTGGTGATAATGGTGACGCCCTGCCCTCGCATGATTTCTAGTGCCCTGGTTTTACCTTTGTTCTCATCTCCTTGTCTTATGATATTGCAAACACTGACAACCCAAATCGATCTCTATCATTGTACAATATTTAGTAGCTTCTGACAATGCAGAAACTGCGCCCCATGGAGTAGAAACACACACAAATATTTCTCGCTCTGGCCTTCAGTAGAAGAATTGATTTTCATTTATGCAGCACAGCAGTTTTCTGTGTGTGTTCAGAGAACTTTGACCAAATTTGAGGGAAAGTAAAACTTTGCAAGGACAAAGTCATCTTTATTTTGTTTTTGTTTAAGGGTAAGTCTTTGCCATCCATGCGGGAAAAGAAACAGTGTGGCAAAAAAAAAAAAGATAGTCATTAATTTTCATTTTGCTTTGAGCATGTTTTGAATTAACTCAGTTTAAAAAGATCATAACTACTAAGCACTTTCTTTTTCTCCTTTCTTTAATTGTGCTAAGTAGTGATGTGTATGTGTGTGTGTGTAGATAGATAGATAGATTAGGTAGAGATAATTTTGCCCTATAGGATTTGGACAGACCCTCCCAAAAAGAAATTTTGATAATTATCAACATCATAGCATTTGACAGTTCAGGGTCTTTCCATGAACTACAATGCCCTTGAACTACAGGCACCCAAATTGTCATAGTTTCAATGTGGAGAAACTAAGGCCTATTTTCTCCATTGGATCAAAAAAAAAAAGACTCTCTTCATCGGTGCCATTCAATGTTCCTATTTTCAGGAATGTATGCTTTCAGAACTATCTTTAAGGATATTGGATTTATACGCGTGGAATTATTTTTGCAATAGAACAAAGGCTGATGTTTGCCACTCACAGTCACGAGGCTCATCCTCATAGGCACCTCCTGTATGAGAGCACACACGGGACCAAGCCTCCCCTTTAATGAAGTTTAATTTAATGGGCCTTCCTTACCTGAACTTGGCTTCCACTGCAGACCACAGCTATTATCTCTCATGGTATTTTTCTACCTGTGCTTCCTGGAACCACAACACAAGACAAGTAGGTTGAGAATCGCTGCTCTAGGTGATCTTGATCATCAGCCAAGTTTAAGATCTATTATTAAAAGTTATTTGTTTTTTGTTTGGTTGATCTTTTTTAAAATATTTATTTATCTGGCTGTCCTGGGTCTTAGTTGCAGTACACAGGATCTTGGATCATCGCTGTGGCATGCTGGATCTTAATTGCGGCATAGGGAATCTAGTTCCCTGACCAGGGATCAAATAGGAAAAGGAGTACATCAAGGCTGTGTATTGTCACCCTGCTTATTTAACTTCTATACAGAGTACATCATGAGAAATGCTGGGCTGGAGGAAGCACAAGCTGGAATCAAGATTGCCAGGAGAAATATCAATAACCTCAGATGTGCAGATGACCCACCCTTATGGCAGAAAGTGAAGAAGAACTAAAAAGCCTCTTGATGAAAGTTAAAGAGGAGAGTGAAAAAGATGGCTTAAAGCTCAACATTCAGAAAACTAAGATCATGGCATCCAGTCCCATCACTTCATGGCAAATAGATGGGGAAACAGTGGCTGACTTTATTTTTCTGGGCTCCAAAATCACTGCAGATGGTGATTGCAGCCATGCAATTAAAAGACACTTACTCCTTGGAAGGAAAGTTATGACCAACCTAGACAGCATATTCAAAAGCAGAGACATTACTTTGTCAACAAAGGTCTGTCTAGTCAAGGCTATGGTTTTTCCTGTGGTCATGTATGGATGTGAGAGTTGGATTATAAAGAAAGCTGAGCACCGAAGAATTGATGCTTTTGAACTGTGGTGTTGGAGAAGACTCTTGAGAGTCCCTTGGTCTGCAAGGAGATCCAACCAGTCCATCCTAAAGGAGATCAGTCCTGGGTGTTCATTGGAAGGACTGATGTTGAAGCTGAAACTCCAATACTTTGGCCACCTGATGCAAAGAGCTGACTCATTTGATAAGAC
>NW_011494720.1:7070455-7117769 GCF_000754665.1 Bison bison bison
CTTTGCCCTGCTGCTGCTGCTGCTAAGTCGCTTCAGTCGTGTCCGACTCTGTGCGACCCCAGAGACGGCAGCCCACCAGGCTCCCCTGTCCCTGGGATTCTCCAGCCAATTCTCTACAAATACTTCTATTGTGTTTTTCTCAATCTCTTGTTAAAGTCCTAAGTAGTCAAGTCCTCATGGGGCTAAGAAATGCCTATTAAAATTCTCATCTGACAAATGTTCTTTTCTTGGCAAAGTTCTCCCCGAAAGGAGATCCAGCCCACAAGCCTTCTGATGACCAGGTCTAGAAGAAGCCCCGCTCCTCGGTGGTTTCTAAGTGCAATTACCTCCTGCAACTCAAAACCGCGTGCAGGGGAGGCAAGGTCAAGCCCGAGCCTCTTTATGAAATGTGTATTTTCCCTTTATGCTCATCATTTCCCCCTTCTTTGCCTGTCGGAGCTCACAATGTAAGCATTCCCACAACTCCTGACTTCTCAATTTATGCAGGTGAGGGGCTTGGCATCCCTCCCTCTCAGAGCCAGAGAGCATGGTTCCTGCCCTGTTCAGTTCTGATCGCTGAGGACTTCCTAGGCAGCCACCGTCCCCACAGCCAGCTTTGCTGGCCCTGCTGTGCTTCTGAAGGTGGACCACCAGAACAGGTTTGAGCCTCAGTGGAATAAAGTTGGTACCCAGCACCACCATCACCCGTGCCTCCAGCAGGCAGGCCAGTCTCTTTTATGGAAGATGCCGGGTCCCCTTGCAGCTCCCCATCCCCAGGAATTTGTTGTAGGTACCTTCATCCCTGCTTGGGAATTCCTCTCTAGATCTCTGCATCTTTAGATGACTCTTCTCCATTTGAGGGCAAGTCTATGGTCTCTTATGGTGGCCAGCCCCAGGCTCTTGCCATCTCCATGCACGTGGGCATGATGGTTAATCCCCTCTCACCAGCCAGCAGTCTGGTTTGTTTCCAGGGCTCTCGGTCCAGCCCCAAGGGGGTGCAGTTGCTTCCCGCTCCACCCTGGCATCCACTTGTCTCTCACAACCTCTCCCTCTGTTTCCTAAGGTCCCCACCAGCTCCCATCTCTTGCATTTCATTTCCTCTGCTGGTGTGCCACACGACACATCGGCTCCCTGCCCCGCACTGCAGAACAGGGGTGTCCTCGGATGGCAGGAGAGCTAAGAACGCTGGGGAAAGCCTGGGCTTCCTCTCCAGCGTCTTTGCTGTGCTGATGCTCAGTCAGTCTCCCGAAGGGAACCCAGTATTCAGGTTTTCCTGAGAGCGGATGGCTCACGCTAAGGGACGTAGCCACACTGTGCCCTCCTTCCATCCACTGGGCACTCCTTGCTTTCAAACATAGGTGTGGGAACCTCAAGGCTCAGCCCTCGGCCCTCTCGCCTTCCCACACCTTCTGCCGTCACCTTCTCCCCTGTGTCACTGTCGGACATGTATCTCCAGCCTTGGCCCTTCCTCTGAGGTCCCGGTCTGTACACATACCTGCCCGTATGGTGATTCCTCCCGCTTAATACCGGGAGGTGATCTCCCATCCTCACTGTACGTTCCCGCAAGCCCTGAAGCTCATCCTGGTCACTTGTTACATCAGGTCAGTCGCTCAGTCGTGTCCGACTCTGTGACCCCATGGACTGCAGCACACTAGGCTTCTCTGTCCATCACCAACTCCTGGAGCTTGCTCAAACTCATGTCCATTGAGTCAGTGATGCCATCCAACCATCTCATCCTCTGTTGTCCGCTTCTCCTGTCTTCAATCTTTCCCAGCATTAGGGTCTTTTCTAATGAGTCAGTTCTTCGCATCAGGTGGCCAAAGTATTGGAGTTTCAGCTTCAGCATCAGTCCTTCCAGTGAATATTCAGGACTGATTTCTTGTAGGATTGACTGCTTTGATCTCCTTGCAAGGAGATAACTGATGTTACCATTTCAGTATTTCTTTAATCCATTTATTTCTCTCCATCGTCACAGCACCACCGTGTTGCAGACTGATTTCATCTCTAGCTTGTATTTCAAATCCCTTCTAACTGGTCCTAAATCCATCTTGCTTCTCCCTCCCTCTCACCCAATCCATCTTTGAAACTGCATTCAGTGTGATATTTTTAATTCCTACACAGCATAGAACTCTTCTTGGCTTCTATGTTAGGATTCTCTGTCTGGAGAAAAAGAACCAACAGGAGCTATAGATAACAGGAGTTATAGAAAAATAAATCCATAGATTTATTTTTAAGGAATTGGCTCATGCACTTGTGGGGGCTGGCAAGTGAAATTTGTTGGGTAAGCTGAAAAGTCGGGCAAGAGTTGTTGTAGTCTTCAGTCCAAATTACTCCGGGCAGCAGGCTGGAGACCCAGAGGGGGTTTCTTACTTTGCCGTCTCGAGGAGAATTTCTTCTGCCTTGGGGAACCTCCATCTTCGTTCTTAAGGCCTGCAACTGATTGGCTGAGGCCCACAATCCACTTTACTTGAAGTCTACCAATTTAAATGCTCATCTCACCTAAAATTACCTGCAAAGTGACACCTAGACTGGTGTTTGATGAACATCTGGGCACAGAGCTTAGCCAAGCTGACATGAAACTAACAATCAAGCTTCCTTTTGCATTTAGGCTGAAGGCCAACACCCCAAACCTGACTACAGGGCTCTGGGCCATCTAGCCCCAGCCTCCTCCCCCACAGCTGTTCCCTGTTCATTCTGATCCTGGTCACACTGGCCTCCCTTGGGTTCCAGATGTACCACCTGCCTCCAGTCTCAGGACTAGGAACAAGTTACTTACTCTCTCACCCAGAACGCCCTGCTCCCACTCCCAGTGTGCATGCACACTCATACACACATGCATACACACACAACCAAGTAGCCCCCCACCCCACCATGACACACACACGCATGCACTCATACACACATACATACACACACAACCAAGTAGCCCCCCACCCCACCACGACACACACACGTTGCCTAGGGAAAACCAACTCAGTGGTCCTTCAGATCCTGGTTCCAATGCTACCTCTTATGGGAAGAGGCCCCACACCAGGCAGCCTTCCCTGCTACTCTGACTCATCTGTGCATGACGAGCATTCAGTCTTGTGATTATAATTCATATCTGTCTCCTCCACTAGACTGCAAACTCTTTGAAGGCAGGGACCAGGTCTCCTTGACGGTCTGTGTTGCCCGCCAGGGTGCCTCCAACTCTCGTGGGTGTTGAGAGAGTGAGTGAACTCTCTGGAAAGCGTACCTGGCCTTGGATGTCACATGTCTTCCATTCCTTGCAGCACTCATTCCGGCGACGCAGGGCCTGCCCTTGCCTCTGGCCCCCCACATCGGCTTCCCTTGTTCTCTCTGTCTGGCTTTGCAGACACTGTTTGCCTCTCCTTGGGATGAGCCCCCCTAAGGAGAGGACACCCTTACTGCTGACCGCCCGACATGTGGTTCAGCTTTGAAACTCTGCCTGCCTGAGCCTTAACTCAGCCATCAGCTTCAGTCCTTGAAGGCAAACATTTAAGACAAAGTGACTTACAAAGCTTTTATTTTTTTTTAAACTTTTATTTCGTATTGGGGTATAGCCGATTAACAAACCATGTTGTGGTGGTTTTAAGCAAACAGCGAAGGGACTCAGCCATACGTTCATGTATCCATTCTCCCCCAAACCCCCCGCCCATCCAGGCTGGACTTGCCAAAGCTTTTAACTGGAGGAAGAGGACTGTCACCCTCCATGAACCCTCGTATGCATTTTTGTATTTAAATATTTGTAGAAGCAAAGATGCTGCCACCCAAAATACTTGTGAGAAAAAGTCCACATTTTTACTCTCTCGAGTGGAAACCTAACCAACTATCTGTAGACAGAGCAGCATTTCTCCTGCCTTTTCTCCCAAGCACTTAAAATAATAGAGGTTGGCTTGTCTGACATCGTCATTGTTAATATTTTTCTGTAAACTTGGAAGTTTACAAACTGTTAGCTAAGAGATTGCTTTAAATGGCTCCAAAAATAGCCATCTTGTGATAGATCAACCACTCCAAGGTTGGGTGGTTTGTGTCCCAGACGCTTCAGAGCGTCAATGAAATGAGCCTTATGGAAACTGCAGGTTCGTTAGATCCAACAGCTGTCCTCCAGCACGTGCAGTTGGTGTAGTCATGGAGGCTTGGGTGGGAAGCAGATCATACGGTTCCTGTGACTGTATCCTAATGCAGAGATGCTTTATCTTCATTCTTCCCGGTCTGGCAGACAGGTTGTCAGCTAGTGAATGGTCTATAAAACACCCGTACATCAGGGTGTGATGCTGTTCTGCATCTTTTTGATAAAGGAAAAGAATCTTAATCTACATTTTTTTGCAAATTGGGATTTCTTTTCCCCATATGCATTTTTAAAAAGTGGAGTTTCAGGGACTGCCCTGGTGGTCCAGTGGTTAAGATTCCGTGCTTCCGTTGTAGGGGGCATGGATTCAATCCCTAGTCAGGGAACTAGATGCCACATGCTGCCCAGTGTGGGCCCCCCAAAAAACTGGAGTTGCATTACTTTTCATGGTGGATTTCAGCAACTTTTAAAGCTCATCCATTTTCCCCCTGAATTTGGGGCGGGATTAAATCAGATGGCAGACAAATGGGTCTCTCAGCGTGTTAGCACTCTGATTCCTCCCAAGAAAAGATGGCTTGCTTTTTGGAGAGTGGCTTTGAAATAGGCATATATTAACAAACAACTTACTTAAGACCGCTGGAAGCCCAGGATTTCTCTGTGAGTGAAAAGCTTAGTGAGCAGGCCATTTTGTGTCCCTGAACACACCAGCCTCCCATCCCCTCTCCCCAGCTCTCCTAATTCTTTGCCTGTAAGCTGCCTGCGAGGTTAATACTAGACAGAAATTCTGTGACTGTTTCTGCCCCTGTGCCAACAACTCCGAGCCATTTGGAGGGGTGGTGGGGGCAAGGACAATGAAGCAGAAGACCATTTCAACCTTTTAAATTTTTTTTCAAAATGCTAGTGTATAAAAACATCCTTGAAAAATACTGACTCGTATAAACTTGCAGAACTGTTAGAGGTTCCCCCTCCCCCAAATTCTAGTGTTCTTTACCCATTAGCTATTGCAGACTTTGACTATTCTTTTTCAACAGCTGCATTGTAAACCACAAAGAGCAGGTCTAAGAAGCAGAGGCACCACTGTGGTCAACAGCAAAAGCCAAAACCCAAACCACAGAGTAACTGAGGATTAGATTGGGAACTCCCCCACTGGGCCCTGAGATGCAGCCCCGGGTGTTTGTCATCCTTCCCGCTGAGGAGCAGGTCATGACCGGCCACTGCTGCCAGTCTGAATGTCGAAGGGGCATGGGTTTTGTCCTAAGGTGGGTGTTTGAAGCCTTGGGTTTCAAGGCTCCGTTATCCCATCTGCCCTTTATTTGGGCATGCTAGGAAGCCATTGGTCTGGGGCAACAGTTGAATGTATTATGTGAAAGAAACAACAATTTGGAGGTACCCTGAAATACAATGAGAAGAAGAACTAAAGAGACTCTTGATGAAAGTGAAAGAGAAGAGTGAAAAAATTGGCTTAAAGCTCAACATTCAGAAAAGTAAGATCACGGCATTCAGTCCCATCACTTCATGGCAAATAGATGGGGAAAGAATGGAAACAGTGACAGACTTTATTTTGGGGGGCTCCAAAATCACTGCAGATGGTGACTGCAGCCATGAAATTAAAAGATGCTTACTCCTTGGAAGGAAAGCTGTGACCAACCTAGACAGCATATTAAAAAGCAGAGATGTCATTTTGCCAACAAAGGTCCGTCTAGTCAAAGCTATGGTTTTTCCAGTAGTCATGTAGGGATATGAGAGTTGGACTATAAAGAAAGCTGAGCACCGAAGAATTAATGCTTTTGAACTGTGGTATTGGAGAAAACTCTTGCGAGTCCCTTGGACAGCAAGGAGATCCAACCAGTCCATCCTAAATGAAATCAGTCCTGAATCTTCATTGGAAGGACTGATGCTGAAGCAGAAGCTCCAGTACTTTGTCCACTTGATGCAAAGAACGGACTCACTGGAAAAGACCCTGATGCTGGGAAAGATTGAAGGCAGAAGGAGAAGGGGATGACAGAGGATGAGATGGTTGGATGGCATCACCGACTCGGTGGACATGAGTTTGAGTGAACTCCGGGAGTTGGTGATGGATGGGGAAGCCTGGTGTGCTGCAGTCCATGGGGTCTCGAAGAGTTGGACATGAGAGACTGAACTGAACTGAGACACACAGCTACCCATGTTGCCCACACCTTCCAGGTGGCGATGGCTAAATGGGTCTCTGGACCAGCAAAAGATGTAAGGAGGACATGTAAAGGGACCTCCCTGGTGTCCAGTTGTTAAGAATCTGCCTTGCAATGCAGGGAATGTAGGTTCAATCCCCGGCTGGGGAACTATGATCCCACATGCCTCGGAGAAACTAGAGAGATCCTGCATGCCACAATTAAGACCTGAAGCAGTCAAATGTTTTCAGAAAGAGAGAGAGAGGACCAGTAAAAAGGAGCAACAGCCTCAAAAGGCCTTGAGAGA
Source organism: Bison bison bison (assembly GCF_000754665.1). NCBI lineage: Eukaryota > Metazoa > Chordata > Mammalia > Artiodactyla > Bovidae > Bison > Bison bison. The sequence goes on from NW_011494720.1 coordinate 7,076,961, forward strand.
GGAGCTCCTGGGGCGGGACAAGTCCCCGAGCTGTGTGACTCTGACTGGTGGGCGTGCAGGACCAGGGACACGGACCCTGTGCTTCCTGCATCCTTCCTCCAGACTGGCCAGGACAACCGACCTTCCATTTGGCAGGCAGTTCCTGGGGCCCTACTGTGTGCTGGACCCTCTGCAGGACAGCGGGAACAAGAAATCGGTCAGGCCTCATCCCCCTCCCGGCCTGACATCTGGGGGAAGACTCGGAGATAAACCCTTATGGTCACTTCCCTGGTAGAGGGTCTCCCCTCGGGCCTGTGAGCCTCTCCAGCTATTAAGTTCCTGCAACATCCCCAGCTCCCAGCACCCGGCTGGCACCTACGAGCACGACACAGATCTGTTGGCTGGATAAACACGCAGTCAAGTGCAGTGAGAGTCCAAGGAAGCAAGTGCCCTCAGCGCGTTTGCACAGGAGAGGCTTGAAGTGGAATTTCTAGGACGAGGCACATCCAGAGGACAGGACGGCCGGAGCAGAGAAGAGATGCTGGGAGCCTGAACAGCGGGGCCTGCCTGTTCTGGAGCCCAAGGAGCCACAGCCCCCGACTCGGGTGAGATTGTGCGGCAGGAAGAGAAGGACCAGCCCGCACAGACGACCTTGGTGCCTCACCAGAGGCTGTGGGGTCTCCATAGCCAGATGTGCACTTAGGAAGTAGGCTCTGAAGGCTGGGAGGACAGCAGATCAAGGGTGGCTGGGGACTCACGGCTCATCAAACAGTCCAGCAGGACCCCTCGCTCACTGCTGCTCACGCAACATCTCTGTTGTTTATGGGTCCTCCATTGCCTCTGGTGCGGTATTTTGCATATATTAAATAGGGAATCATTTATAAAGGTAAACCATTCAGCTTCCCAGGTGGCGCCAGTGGTAAAGAACCCACCTGCCAGTGCAGCAGACTTGTGAAATGCAGGTTGCATCCCTGGGTAGGGAAAACCCCCTGGAGAAGGGAATGGCAACCCACTTCAGTGTTCTTTCCTGGAGAATCCCATGGACAGAGGAGCCGGGAGGGCTGCACTCCATGGGCTAGCAAAGATTCGGACACAACTGAAGAGACTTAGCACACTCGCTACTTAAAACTGGGTTTTTTTAGGAGTCATTGTAGTGTGAATAAGTTTGTCATCCCTGCTTCTTAAAATATTTTTCTTGGCAAAGCAGTTTTTAAACTTTTCTGGGTAAAGTAACACAAGTGTTATTGACTGGGTTATTGTTACTTTTAAACCTCTATCTGACTCTCTGGTTTTCCTAGTTTTCATGTTTGCAAGAGCTAAAGCGATACAGTAGATTTCACAGCTGACACAAGGCTAGTGAGGCAAAGTCATAGTTAATTTAGACCTCAGTGGCATTCCGTTGGCACTGGAAGAGCTCTGACCTTATCTTCGATGTGTTCAAAGCCAGTTATTTTTACCCTGATGCTCCAGGAAGTACACAGCCACGTTGCCTCTTTGTTTTCTCATCACAGAATCAGTTGGGATGCCACCCTCTTCCCAGTACACATGCTTTGGAAGCTGGTGCTTCTCTGGTGCCTGCTGAACTCTGTCGTTTCATGGGGCAGCCACCTGGGGTGCCAGGCAGGTGGCGGATATGCCAAGAGAGGGTGTCCTGCCTGGCAAGGCCACCCAGAGTCCTTGGTTTATAATAACAGTCCCACTGTTTCATTATTCCAAGTAGAATGACTGTTCTCAGTGGAGACGTAAAGTAGAAGGGCTGTTCCTCACTCTCTCCCTGTCCCTGCTCCATGCCATTTACCCATTCACTATACGAATTAAAAAAAAAATTTTTTTTAAGAATTGTCTAAGATTCAAAGAGATCAAGGAGATCAAGCCAGGCAGTCCTAAAGGAAATCAGTCCTGAGTATTCATTGGAAGTATTGATGCTGAAGCTCCAATACTTTGGCCACCTGATGCAAAGCAGTGACTCATTGGAAAAGACCCTGATGCTGGGAAAGATTGAAGGCGGGAGGAGAAGGGGATGACAGAGGATGAGATGGTTGGATGGCATCACCAACTCAATGGACATGAGTTTGGGTAACTCTGGGAGTTGGTGATGGACAGGGAGGCCTGGCGTGCTGCAGTTCGTGGGGTCTCAAAGAATTGGACACGACTGAGCAACTGAACTAAACTGAAGATGCAAAGAGCACGATAAGGTCTTGGATAGTTAGGAGGGGGGATAAAAAAAAGATTGCGGTAAATGGGCACCTCCTGAAATCATGACTTGTGAATTCTGTGAGTGAGAGCAGCTGGAGGCACCGAGGGTGCCGCTCTGCAGAGACCATTGGCTGTTCCCGTCACCAGGTTCTCCGTGTGAAAATGCTCGGGGGGCTGACTGTGCTGTGTGAAGCGGCCCCCTCCCGCCCACAAAGTTTTTCTAGGTTTCTGTGTCCTGTAAGTTTAGCTCTCTACCATGTACATGAGTGTATAGGGGTACAAAACAGAGGCACATGAGGTTAAGAGGCGCACGTGATGTGTGGATGGGCAGTGTTTTCAGGCATCCAGGAGCTAGGTTCTCAAACTTCCAGATGTGTGACACCCTCCCCCCGGTGGGCAGGGGGCACAGTGACCTCGATAGCTATGGGCGGGACTGAGAGAGAGCTCACATCTCTGACAAACTCTCAGTCAGTGTGAATTCTGCATGGACCGCAGTGACCAGGCCCTGCAATGGTGGTTCTCAGCTTTGGCTGAAAATTTCCATACATGAGGAGCTCTTGAAACCTCTGATGACAGGCTGCACCCCTCCAAGGACATCAGAATATACATACATATGTGTGTGTGTATATATATATACATATATATAAGGGTGGGTCAGTAGCATCAGTAGCTTTGAAAGCTCTCCATTCAATTCCTGCCCAGGTTGAGTTTGTGGAGTGAGGGGTGGGGGAGAGCTGAGTGGATCGTGGGACTCTTTCCTATCACTTTGGAAATTTACCAAAAGTATATTGCAGCTGTCACTGTCTGACAGTTTCTGAGTTAAATGAACAGCTACCTTTAGTGTTTCCATCTCTGTTTTTGAAGAACACCATGAAGTTTCCCAAGATTCCCTCCACCCACCAGGCTCTGCTCCACCTGTTTATCAGCTGCGGAGTCTCAGCTGAAGCCCTCACGGATATTCTCACTCTTCTCCATTGACCCGTGGCCTCCTGTTTCCACTGCTAGCTGCCCTCAATTCTTTACGGCTGTGAGGGGTCTAGATGAAAAGAGTGTTTTATCTTCCTGTGGAGCAGGGCCTCTCAGCCCTACAGCACATTACAGTCACCAGGGGCGATTCTGGTTTATTGGGTCTGGGGCAGGTCTCTGTGCTAGGGGAGTTTGAGAAGCTTCCTGGGTGAGTCTCATGTGAACTCAGGGAGGTTATAAGATTATAAGTTTACAAGATTAAAAGAAACTTTAAAAAACAGTATTTTCTTCAACATTTTGAAAACTGGTTCTAAAAAAATTAAAGATGCTGGTCAGCCAATAAACTACAGAAATTATTTTTTTTTTAATGTACATTGAAAGATTTAGTTGGGGCTTTCCAGGTGGCGCTAAGTAGTAAAGAACCTGCCTGCCAATGCAGGTGGAGAAGGAAATGGCAACCCACTCCAGTACTCTTGCCTGGAATATCCCATGGATGGAGGAGCCTGGTAGGCTACAATCCATGGGGTCACAAAGAGTCGGACACAACTGAGCGACTTCACTTTCACTTTTCACTTTCATGCACTGGAGAAGGAAATGGCAACCCACTCCAGTGTCCTTGCCTGGAGAAACCCAGGGATGGGGAAGCCTGGTGGGCTGCTGTCTATGGGGTCGCACAGAGTCGGACACGACTGAAGCGACTTAGCAGCAGCAGCAGCAGCCAATGCAGGAGATGTATGAGATGCAAGTTCAGTCCCTAGGTCAGGAAGATCCCGGGGAGGAGGACATGGCAACTCACTCCAGTATTCTTCCCTAGAGAATCCCATGGACAGAGGAGCCTGGTGGGCTATAGTCCATGGGGGTCTCAAAGAGTTGGAGACTTAGGGACTGAAAGTGTGTTAGTCACTCAGTCATGTCCAACTCTTTGCGACCCCATGCATTGTAGACCACCAGGCACCTCTGTCCATGGAATTCTCCAAGCAAGAATACTGGAGTGGGTTGCCATTTCCTTCTCCAGGGAAGGGACTGAGCAACAACGTTAATTAGGACAACGCTAACTGGGGAAGGATTTTGGTGCACAAGTAACAGTATGATCCAGTGAGGCAGTCACAGGGGCATAGTCATTCAGGGCCCCCAGGTTGTATCTCCAAGGTGACCTGGGATGGGTGGGGGAAGAGTGGGTGTGGCTCAGGGGAGGCGCCCATTGGCTGGGCGGGGGGGCCACATGTGCAGCACCCCATTGGCCAGAGCTCAGTCACCTGGTCTCTCCCACGTGCCTGGTTTCCTAAATGCGGTCCCAGGCTCAAAAGGAGCGTAAAGGCTCTGGGACGGCCGGCGCCCTGTGTCTTCCCGCATTTCTGTGTCAGGGGTCAGGTGCCTGTGGGCCTTGCACTTGGAAATGCAGACTCCAGGCCGCCTGGGGGCAGGATCCTTCAGAGTTCACGTGCTGTGTTAAGCGCCTGTGCTCTTTTTTTTCTTTTCTCCACAGATATCGCAAATGGCACCAGTTCAGGGGGGTACCGCCCACCTCCCAGAACCAAAGAAGTCATCATCAATGGCCAGACTGTGAAACTTAAATATTGTTTCACCTGCAAGATTTTCCGGCCCCCTCGTGCCTCTCACTGTAGCCTTTGCGATAACTGCGTAGGTGAGTCAAAGCCAGAATTGCCTCTGTTCCAACTTTAAGGCTGTGCTAAAATGTCTGCAGCTGATGGAGTAGCCTGATTTCATTTGACCAGAGACCTTGTGCTTAAAGAGAGCCAGCATGTGTGTCTCTTTAATCCTTCAAAACTAAGCAACTGGGTAATAGTTATTTCAGTTCTGTTGCCTCTGATCTGATCAACGGTCTGCCGCTGATCCCGTTCACCAAGCCTAGCATCGCCAGATCTCTTTTTCCTTCTTACATCCTGCAGCACATCCCTAGGACAGCACAATGCCCCAGGTCTTCTCCTCCCAGGGACCACACGTGCCAGAGTGGGGGTTCTTGTTCCCTGGAGGTTCCAGGTCAGCAGACACTTGAAATAAAACCATGATACCTGTAGACCCTCCATTGCCAGAGGAGCTGGCCACGTGTGTAGCCGGATTCTCCCAGCTCTTCAGAAGGCATTCTGCTTGGGGAGCTGGAGGCCATGGAAGCCCAAGGAGAAGAAAAGGGGCAAAGGCTCAGAGACTGCTGGGCCCACAGTTATGTTGTTAGGTGGCCCCAGAGACCACCAAGACCTGCCCTCGCTGTCAGCTTGCCTCCAGGACAGGCTAGGAAACGGGCAGAGGAAACACGGTGGAGCACAGAGGGCCTCGGCTGTAAGGCTTAGCCCTGCTGCTCGGTCGCCAGCACCGCAGCACAGTGTTTCTGCCTCTATGTGGGTCCCAGCCCCTGGGGATTACTTGGCAAGCTCATCCCATCAGACCGAGACATGTTACCCACACTTGCAGACCATTACTCTGCCCCAGGATGGAGCGTGTCAGACATGAGGTCGGCAAGGAGACGGTGGAAGCCCCAAGTGACAGGAAGGGTAATGAGAAAGGGACCACAGCTTTGCCACGTGGGGGAAGACCCACATTTGTTCAGTCCCATAGTCTGCCTCTAACAGAAATAACCAGGGACTTCCCTGGGAAAACAAGCATGGAAAGCCTGTTAACCTCACACCTGAAAAGACAGAACACCTCAGAACACACCTTGTTCCCCTTAGTAACACATAGCCAACTGCTAACATTTTCCGAGCCTATTAGAATTTGTGGTCTTGATTCTTCTTCAGAAAAAAAAATTATATCATGTGTTTCCTGCTGTGCAAAGCTTTTTTTGTTTATTGGCCTGACTTTTACTGTAACTTTAATGTTAATCTACAATTTGGTAGGGAGTCCATGTTTTCCCTCTCAGACCTTTTCTTTGTTTTACTCACTTGGAAAAATTACTGTTAGCCTTTGCCTCCCCAGCAAAACATCATGGAATTTTGTTGTCTTTCTTGTGTAGTAAGAACCAGTTAAAAGCCTGAAATCTGGCACCCGATGACCTGGGTACAAATACTAGGTTCATGATTTAGGCATGCAACCTCAACTCTGTATGCCTTGGTTTTCTCATCTTTATAATGAGGTCAGTAGCGGTGCCTACCTCACACGATGATTGAGAGAGCAGAGTTAAAGTGTGCAAAGCACTCAGCCTCGTGCCTGGCTTTTGGTAAATTCTCTGTGGTTGTTAGCTGTTCCTCTGTTATTACTACTGCTCCCTTGACACTTCTGATTGGCTTTCTCTGACCAATGTCTTGGTCTACTGTGGCCCTCTGCAGGTATGATGACCAAACCTGTCCCTGGTCCTCTATGTGAGGACACACACCAGGGTTTACAAGGTCATGAGACAGCCTTTGTGTGATTTCTGATACCCTTCCGGGTGACTCCAACCCCAGTGACCATCCCATGCCCATCTTGAGGACACGCAAGCCAAAGTGGCCCAGTGGCTTAAATATCTTCAGGAAAACAATCCATAGGGATTCACAGGATCCTTTCTTGGGTTGTAATTTTGGGATTACATGATGGAATATTATATGATGGATAATATGTAACTGACATTCTTTCACCTAAAAATCTTCTGTTATTTTGCGTATCTTCTCCTGGAGGTCTAATGACTTGTTCCAGTTGGCATTTACAGGGAGGGAGTGGTTACCTGCAGACCTGAAGAGTTTACGGGACACCTCTTTTTTTTTTAATCATTTATAAATGTATTTACCCATTGCTAGATAGGTGACTGTTTCTATTTGTTCATTTATATTCCATCTGTAGGGTGGATTCCTAATCATGATAAAACGTTCCTTTCTGTCTCATAGTGTTTTAAAATTCTCTTCGGTTATATCGTAAAACACTTTCTGAAAGTTCATCAGATTCTCTCGTTTATTCCCTCCACCATAGGTTTAATAACCCTTAAAGAACCCTGGAGAAGGAAATGGTAACCCACTCCAGTATTCTTGCCTGGAGAATCCCATGGACGGAGAAGCCTGGTAGGCTACAGTCCACGGGGTCGCAAAGAGTCGGACACGACTGAGCAACTTCACCTTTCTTCCTTCAAAGAACCCTGATGTATTAGATGTAAAATCCTCTTACCAGAATTACTCATCTAGTTAATGGTATACTTCTGTGGTGGTTTAGTTGCTAAATCATGTCCGACTCTTGAGACCCCATGGACAATAGCCTGACAAACTCGTCTGTCCATGGGATTCTTCAGGGAAGAATACTGGAGTGGGTTGCCAGTTCCTTTTCCAGCGAATCTTCCCAATCCAGGAATCGAACCCGGGTCTCCAGCATTGCAGGCAGATTCTTTACCACTTGAGTTGCTAGAAACTCCCAGTGAGACAATAAGAGCCATCAGTCTGTAGTGTCCAGGAGCCCTTCTGATAGGTTCTGAGCAACCTTTTTGGTAACTCCAAGTCACCATGGTAACCCAGAACTCCACAAGCAAGCCTGATGCTGTCCTGTAATGGGAGGATGAAGAGCTGCAAACGGAAAGGAGCAGAAGGGGGAAGGTTAGGGGTGGGCTGCAGTCCATGGGGTCGCCAGGAGTCGGACACGACTGAGCGACTTCACTTCCACTTTTCACTTTCATGTACTGGAGAAGGAAATGGCAGCCCACTCCAGTGTTCTCGCCTGGAGAATTCCAGGGACGGCGGAGCCTGGTGGGCTGCCGTCTATGGGGTCGCACAGGGTCGGACACAACTGAAGCGACTTAGCAGCAGCAGCAGCAGAGGAGGGAACTAGACAAGGAGCACATTGCCAGTAGCTGCCTCTAAGCTTCATTTGATGGTCCTTGGGCTGAAAGTGGGCAAACGGTAATCAGGGCCCCGCTCTGTGGGGGACAGGTGAGAGGAATAGCACACAGCTGATGGAAAGTAAATGTACTTGCTGCACTCGGGGAACAACCACACAGCAACTCAGACCTACATCATTTTGGCTTTCGAGTTCATTACACTACATTTGGGCCTTGGGTGTGACCCATTAGCTGACCAACAAATTGGACCTTGTCCATTTTGGAAAATAGAGTGGAAAGCAGTTGTCTCCAATGGAGAAGTATAATTGCAGAGTTTGCCACTACTTTATTTTTAGATGGCAAGTTTTTATTGAAAGAATTCTACTTTCTGCAGCCAGGGGAAAAAAGTACAATGATGTGCTGAAAGCCAGTGTTCGAACATGTGGCTTCCCTTCCATGGTAATGAATGGGCTCAGGTTGGTCCTTCCTAGGCATGCAAATCAATGTCACTTTGCACTGGGAGAGGAGAGAGGAAAATGCAGCTTCCTAAAGCGTATTTTTCTTTGTTAAGTAAGTAATGAGAGCAAAGTTGTAGGGGCTCTGTAGCTGAAGTCGAGGGCTGAGGGAAAAGCTTTTTGGGGAGCACACTCTGTTGCTAACGTAGAACAGGTTAGCAGAGCCAGGGGGTTGGGACACGGCTCTAAGGACAGATGCCCAGGACTGGGTCCTGGTCCTGCCCTTGGATAATATTGGAACCTGGGCAGGTTACCCTCACTGTTTGCACATCTGTAAGATGGGATGATCCCAGTACTGCCTTGTAGGTTTATCCTGAGGATGAAGCGAGACAGTGCCCAGCACACATGGACCTAGTGCACGCCGAGGACTCACAAAGAGCCTGCCAGTGAAGTGTTGTGACCGTGCGTGATGGGGGCAGGCCTGCCACAGTGCTCCCAGGGAGCTGTAGAATGAGACTGTCATCACAGAGCGATGGGAGCCCCCTTGTCTTCCTGTGATCTGGGAGGCTTTCCATGAGCTGCAACTGCAGGAGTAAATACATTCTCTCTCTCTCTCTGACTTTGTCTCTTTTTATCTGTTTCTATCCCATTGTCTCTTTGTGTTGCCATCAAATTGCTTCTGCACATTTGAAACAGAGTGTTTGGGGTTGTTTGTTCATCCAGGCAATTTTTGATGTTATAAAACATTTTTATTCAACTGACAGCTGGGGCTAAGGGGTCATCTCTGTTTGCTCAGACCCCTAGGAGCCCTCAGGTCATTTAAAGAATAACAGAAGGAGTTGGAAAGCAAAAACTTCCCTGGGGAGGTCTTCTCAGACTCACTCTGTACGTTCCAGCCCCAAGTGAGCCCCCTCCACCTCCCCGCCACCCCCCTGTCGGCCAGGGTGGACCCTTTCAGGGAAGTCTGCCCTTTGGTGGACTCTGGGCCAGTGTCGGAGTAGCCAGCAGCTTCCCCTGGAATTGGGTATTTTTTTCTTAACACAACCTAAACCTGTAATAAAAAAAAGGACTTACTTGAAAGTAATTTATTCATACACTGTGAACTAAATTCAGAGAAGGCAATGGCAACCCACTCCAGTACTCTTGCCTGGAAATTCCATGGACGGAGGAGCCTGGTAGGCTTCAGTCCATGGGGTCGCTAAGAGTCGGACACGACTGAGCGACTTCACTTTCACTTTTCACTTTCATGCATTGGAGGAGGAAATGGCAACCCACTCCAGTGTTCTTGCCTGGAGAATCCCAGGGATGGGGGAGCCTGGTGGGCTGCCATCTATGGGGTCGCACAGAGTCGGACACGACTGAAGTGACTTAGCAGCAGCAGCAGCAGAACTAAATTAAGTTTGCCAAACACCGGGAAGGAGCATTGCAAGCGTTTGCAAGCCTCTACTAGAGCCTGTCTGATTTTGACCAGCTCAGCATGAAAGCAGCAGAACCTGGATCCCCAACTTTCGCCTCCTCTGGACAGATGGGAGCCCATCTTTCTCCAAGACGCCACATCTGGAGGTGCCATGAGGCCAGAGGAGGTGGTGCGGGAAGCCCTCGCGTCGTCAGCCCTGCAGGCCTCTTCCCTCGCACACCAAATGCCCTGGCCCCTTTTTCTCCCGTCCCCTACTGTCCCTTCTGGTGTGGATAGCACAGAGAGCCTCCAGACATCCTCTGCTGGGGCTCCTGTCCAGCAATTTTTGTTTTGGAAGGGTTTAATTGTTCTCGCTTTTTTTTTTTTAAGGTGTTTTTTTGGTGTGGACCATTTTTAAAGTCTTTATTGAGTTTGTTACAATATTTCTTCTGTTTGTTTGGTTTTTTTTTTTTTTTTGCTTTTGCCTTTTGACCAAGAGGCAGATAGAATCCCATTTCCAGGCCAAATATGGAACCCGCACCCCCTACATTGGAAGGCAGTCTTAACCAGTGGACCACCAGGGAAGCGCCTTAATGGCCGTCTTTAAATGCTCGCTCTTTCTCCCGTGGGCTCTTTACTCTGCTCTCCCTTCTGCCCTGCAGTGTCCCCCTCCCGTCTGTCCAGATGCTTCCTCTGTGATGAGGTCTCTGAGCCGGAACTGCAGATGTCTTGTCTGCTCTGCACACTCTGCTGAGCCCAGTCACTGCTTCACAGCTGTACTCAATGTTAGAGGTCTGGTATATTTGAGATCTAGAATCCTAGCTACCTTCTGGTGTAGGGCAGCACTCTGGAACTTCTTTTTAACTATTTGGGTATGCTGAGAGGATATTCTTTTTCCGTAGGAAAGCAGATCATTTGAAGAGAATGCAGCAAGCTAGCATTTTTATCTTCTTAGGGACCAAAAGAACCCAGGGATTTATAGTGCCCTTCCTGGTTTCCAGTATCCTCGCTGTTTACTGACATGTAATGAGCTTCTATGCATCAGGCGCTGTACTAGTATCCAGAGGCTTCAAAATAAAATACAGTCCCCAAGACTCACTATTAAGAACAAAGAGAATTCAGCACAGAAGGTATTGTGTTTATCATATTACATAGATCAAAAGGAGTAATTTTACACGCGTGAAGAGTTTCTTTAAAAATTCAGTCATCAGCGTATATATGTCAAAAAATATTGCATCAACATACCTAAGGTAAACATTGTTAGAAAATGCAAGGAAAGTTTGGTATAAACATCATGCTAGTGAGAAACAATACCTCTGATTTTGTTGGCTCAGGTAAGCAAAATAAGAAAATAAAAGGTATCAATATACAGTTAATAAATACATGTTGAACTGTTTTGGCAAAGTATGCTGCTGTTTTTTAACTGATTGTGGAACGTTAGCAAAATTAATCAGAGTAGCTGCACAGAGGTTCCTAACCTCCTGAAAGCGACTAGGTACTTCCCAGTGTGTCGTCTAATGACACAACAGTAGAAACCAACCACAAAAGATATGAGTACACAAACCTGACCAATTGCAATGGCTTTTTCAGGAGTGATTTTTATCTGTTTATCTGACTGCATTGAGTCTTGGTCGTGACAAGTGGGATCTTTTGTTGTAGTTTTGTTGCGGGTTCTGTAGTTTAGGCACATGGGCTCGGTTGCCCCCACAACACGTGGGATCTTAGTTCCCCAGCCAGGAATTGAACCCACATTCCCTGCATTGCAAGGCAGGTTCCGAACCACTGGACCGCCAGGGAAGTCCTGAATTGCAGTGTTTTTTTTTTTTTTAAGGACTTTTTCGTTAGCTCGTGGGTGACAGAGATTCCAAAATGGCAATGGTGGAATAGTTGGAAAGCGACAATAAGAACAATGCAAAATAGAACTCCATGAGAAGGAATGGTTTGGAAAGCTATCAGGTAGCTTGTTGAAGTTGGAGGCTGCAGAACCAGGCGTGGCAGCCCGGAGGAGCTGGGGAGCCTGGGTGGCTGAGCACAGCGAGTCACACCTGAGGTAGGATGTCCCAGGAGGCGCAGGCACTACAAGCAGGATGTCTGCGGAGCCACCACTGAGTTCTGACTCTGCTGCTGCCATCTACTTGGAGCCGCGACACTTGTCTGCAGCGAGCGTGGGCTCTGGAGGCAGAGATCGGGGTGGGAGGGAGCGCCTGGACCTGATTCATTTCCACACCCAGGTGATCACCTGTTTCATTTCCACACTCAGGTGACCAGTGAGGGGAGGAGGTAGCTGCTCCACCCCACCAGGGGTGGGGCCCACCTCCCATCTATTCTGGGATTCTCTACAAACAGGAAGTTTACTTGGATGTTGGATAGCCAATGAAATGAAAAGTTTAGAAAAGTCTCGTACAAAAAACAAAAACAAAACTGGATTTAGAAGCCAGTAAAGGAACAAAGCGGCCATCAAAACAAACTTTAGAAAAACAGGAAGGAAACCATTAATGACCTAGAGAACAGAAAAATAAAAACGGTACCAGATGTAATTCTTTGGCAAATAAACAGCCAAAAGATAGACTTCTGGTATGATTGAAAGAGGGAAAGCAATGAAGTGGAAAAAACAGATTCAAATGAGACATTCTCTCCACAAACTTAGGTATAAATTAAATGCAGTTTGAGGCAGGAGACAAGATAAAACATGTCCAATTTGATTACCAATACCATTTTGGAAAAAGTTGTTTAGTCAGTCAGTCGTGTCTGACTCTTTGCAATCCCATGAACTGCAGCACACCAGGCTTCCCTGTCCTTCACCATCTCCTGGAGTTTGCTCAGACGCATGTCCATTGAGTCGATGATGCCATCCAACCATCTCATCTCCTCCTCCTGCCTGATTATTGGAAACTGTGTAATCTTTACAGTTCACGTGGGGGCTGCCCCTAAGCTTTCTTTAGTGGCACATGGGTTATGTTCTGTTCCTGAGGGTTTCCTGTCCCTTTGTGTTAACCTTTATTTCAGTATCTTTTTTCCTAGGGTCTGGAGTTTTATCCTTTTTGGTTTAAGCAACAGGTCCTGTAACTAAAAAGTATATCAAGCAACCTAATTAGTGCTTTCTTTAAAAAATTGGGGGATAATTGTTTTACAATGTTGTGTTGATTTCTGCTGTACAACAGTGTGAATCAATCATAATTGTATATGTATATACATATCCCCTCCCTTTTGAGCCCACTTCCCTCCTCCATCCCACCCCTCTGTGTCATTCACAGAGTGTGAGGCTGGGCTCCCTATGTTATATAGCAGCTTCCCACTAGCTGTCTATTTTACACATGATAGTGCTTATATGTTAATGCTACTTTCTCAATTCGGCCTACCCTCTTCTTCCCCCACAAGTCCGTTTCTGCGTCTGCATCTCTATTCCTGCCCTGCAAATAGATTCATCAGTACCATTTTTCTAGATTCCATATATATGCATTAATGATATTTATTTTTCTTTCCGACTTACTTCACTCTGTATAACAGGCTCTAAGTTCGTCCACCTTAATTAGTACTTTTGGATTCAAGTCATTAATCATGTTTTCACCCTCTCCCATCCACTGACCTCTCTGGAGAGCTTCATTTGCCACTAATCGTGTCTCCAACTCTTAACTTGAAATGAGTAAACTTGATGTGAGAGTAACTTGATGAGAGATCTTTTAGCTGAAAACAAGCTAGGAGGTTTTTCTTTTCACGGATAATCTATTGCAGTGTACTAAGGGCTTAATGAAACTTGCAAGGTGACAGATAACTTCAAGGCACATTACCATCATTGTCATGTAACTCACACTGTGTAAGAGTGTAGCGAAACTGGAATTCATTTCATGGCTGTGGGGAAGACTGCCATTTGTTCATAAAAGGTCTTATTCGTTGGTAGACGGAAATGCAGAGCCAGATGTAGCCAGCTCTGAACAATGTAAATGAAACTTTGGGGTGTGTATTTTGGGTATTAACTTATTCCTGGTTTTCTTATGAGCAACTCAAGTCCTTCTCAGAAAGTGAGGAGCTTTAATTAAGTCATTTATTATCAGTGATTCATTGTTATAGCTCAAGTAACAGATGGCAGAATTCCAAGTAACCTTCCTAACTCACTTGCCCATAAGATGACATTCTTTCCTGGAAGACTTTTCATCTCCTCTTATGTCAGATTAAGACTGTTCCTGGTTGTACGTTGGGTTTTTCCTGTCTCTTCTGACCAGTTCACATTTCCTGTATTTCCCTGTTGGTTCCCATCTTGTGGGAGCCAGTAGCTCTTCTGTTGGCTCCTCCATAACCTCTTCCCAGCCATCCCCCCAGTTCTTCTCTTGGCTCCCCTCATCCTCCATGGAGTCTTCCTACTGTAGCTGGAGACGCTCTTTCGTTGCATCCAGACAAGCTGGTCCCTTCTCTGGCCATCTCGTTCTTGACATGCCTTTCCTACAATAGGATCCACTGTATTCTGCCACCAAGAGTTTCTTCCAAAAAAATTAAAATTGAGAAAGCATGGAGGTATATTTGAAGCAATAACCAAAATAAAATAAAATTCTACAAAGTCTCTTAGCTTTCAGAAGTTCCTTCATAACATGTTTGTTAAGGATGTAAGAATATGTAAGTAGATGTAAATTCCTCAAGATGGAGTACCCAGGCCTGGGGAGTAGAAGGAGGTGGGGAAAGTACGCACGGGCAAGGTTGAGAGCCATGGGAACAGACTCTCGCTGACTCTCCCTGGGTTCTACCACTGAGGTTAGGCCACCTGAGTGTTCTGGGAATTGCTTGTCTCTTACAAGATCAGCGGCCAACAGTGAGGCCTCCCATGGGAGGCGTGGCTGACTTGCAACCTTGAAAAACCAGTGTTAGTAAAATATCTACCATCTTTTGAGGCCTATTGGAAGCCATGCTTTGTAAGTATAATTTTACAGATGAAAATTCATCAGTGTTAGTATTTCTTCTCTAATTCACCTTAGGGCCATAGTCCTCGGGGTGTCTGAGGTGGACACTGACATGGTCTGACAGCATGGGTGGAAGTCCATCAAGCTCAGTGGCCGGAGCAGGGCCCAGGGGTGGATGTTGAGAGTCAAGAGGCGGAATCAGGCCATGTCTGCAGAAGGCTTTGTAAAGTAAGCATTTGCAACTAATCCAAAAGGATTTCTTCATTGGCTGCTATGTGTAAGTAGAATGCAAATAAGTGTATGGTGGGCTTCCTGCCATTGATGAGTTTTCTACCGACTCACAACAAGTGAACTAACACCATAAAGAAATATTTGAAGGAATTCCCTGGTGGCCTCGTGGTTAGGATTCCAGGCTTTCACTTTCATGGCCCAGGTTCAATCCCAGGTCAGAAACTGAGATCCCACACAATGTGGCCAAAAAAAAAAAAAAAAAAGAAAGAAAAAATTGACCAGTTTCTAGCACTCAGAATATCTAATCTGACTTTAGGAGGGAGAAATGGGAGGAAAGGCTGGAAGAATTCAGAGGCAGCCACTCTGAAGCCCTTGGATACCTGTGGAGAAAGAGGGTCTAGACCAAGCTCCTGTGTGCCAGGCTTGGGCATGACCCTGAGACAGTCTGATCTCACACATCAGTGTAAAGCGGATTGCAGAGATGTCTTAGTTGACTCTTGGCCAGTGATGCAGTATAACAAACACCCTCCAGAATCCCAGTGGCTTTGAACCAGCAGCGTTTCTTTTCCTCACGTGTCTGTACGTCAGTTCTGGGTTTAGCTCTGGGCATTGCTCAGGTTCATCTTCTCACATTTGATTCCGGGACCCTGATGGAAGGGACTGTAGCTGCCAGGCATGTTCTCCTCATGGGGAATCACTGGACTACATGATGGGGGAGAAAATAAGCAGTATCTCTTACAGGTTCTGCTTGCAGTACATCTGCCAAGCCTCTGTTAGTCTAACAAGGCACATGACCATGACCGTGCCCATGACCATCAATGGGGCAGGGAAGGATACGCCCCCTCAGGAAGGGGAGCAGTGCGTATTTGCTGAAATAACCCAGTCTGTCACATGCAGGGAGACTTGAAGGTCAAAGATCAATTGCCTTCTAAGCAGCAGTTGTGTGTCTTAATTCATCGCTTTAAAGCAGATGGTGCCTTCCAATAGATGCCCAACAATCAGCTGTTTACTTGAGTTGCCTGGACTTGAAACTGGCCTCCAGCAACAGATTTGGGAGTTAGGAAGGTTAAGGATGAAGTATACTTTACCAGCCCTGAAGTTTCTTCTTCCAAGATATTTGTGGAAGCAGCTGATCCAGCTGCTCTCTGTTGGGTGTTAAACAATAAATGTTTCACCAAATTCCACCCACTGTCTGTGGGAGTTGGGCAGGACTGAACTGTTAAAAGGCTGGAGGATGAATAGCGAAAAATAACCTGTGTGCCTTAGTTTTGAAAGCTTAATACATGTTTGGACATTGTTTTTAAAAAGCTATAAAAATAATTAGGTTTGTTGGAACAGATTAAGTTTTATTTTTTTAAAGGTTGAAAATATTTTAAATAAAGGACTAATTGAAATTGGAATAAAGGGAGAAGAATCATTTACTTCCTAGTACCTTATTGTTCAGTCAGTAAGTCATGCCTGACTCTTTGCGACCCCATGGACTACAGCACGCCAGGCTCCTCTGTCCTCCACTATCTCCCAGAGTTTGCTCAAGTTCATGTCTATTTAGATGATGCTATCTAACCATCTCATCCTCTGCCACCACCTTCTCCTTTTGCCTTCAATCTTTCCCAGCACCAGGGTCTTTTCCAATGAGTCGGCTCTTTGCATCAGGTGGCCAAAGTATTGGGGCTTCAGCTTCAGCATCAGTCCTTCCAGTGAATATTTAGGGTTGATTTGCTTTAGGGTTGACTGGTTTCATCTCCTTGCAGTCCAAGGGACTCTCAAGAGTCTTCTCCAATACCACAGTTCAAAAGCATCAATTCTTCAGCACTCAGCCTTCTTTATGGTACAACTCTCACATCCATACATGACTTCTGGAAAAATCATAGCTTTGACTATATGAACTTGGTCAGCAAAGTGGTATTTCTGCTTTTTAATATGCTGTCAAGATTTGTAATAGCTTATCTTCCAAGGAGCGAGTGTCTTTTAATTTCGTGGCTGCAGTTACCATCTGCAGTGATTTTAGAGCCCAAGAAAATAGAATCTATCACTGCTTCCACTTTTCCGCTTCTATTTGCTATGAAGTGATGGCAAAGTGATGGGACTGGGTGCTATGATCTTGGTTTTTTGAATGTTGAGTTTTAATCTAGCTTTTTTTCACTCTCCTCTTTCACCCTCATCAAGAGGCTCTTTAGTTTCTCTTCACTTTCTGGCATTAGAGTGGTATCAATCTAGTACCTATGAAAACGTAATTATCTTTTTTGATTAAAGAAGTGAATGGACCCATAGAAACAATTATACTAAAATAACTTGCATTTTATGATGCCATGATGTATTTATGTTGGGTTTTTGACTTTTGGAGGAAGTTCTATGTGTACTACGTTATCTCACTCTCTGCTCACAACCAGCCTAGGCCTCCGTCAAGTGAGAAAGTATCACCCCCATTTGCGACAGAACTCAAATTCACAGAGGGCAGGAACTGTCCACGATCACACAGCAAGACTCTAGCAGCTGGAACCAGAAGGCAGCCTCCCGACCCTTGTGTGAAAGTTCATAAACCAGACGTAGAGCAGAGAGAAACCCAGCTGGGCCTGAAAGTCCACAGCAAGTGGACAAGTAAGACCTAAACAGGTGAGAAAAGGTAATCATTTCTGCGCCAGCCTGGGAGCAACGCTGATCATCCAACAGTTCATGTCGACCAGGAGTGAGGCTCTGTGGATCCAGGGCTGGGGCCTCTTGCAGGGTGAAGGGAAGGCAAGCGTCTGGCACAACCTCATTGGGCCTGAGCAAAATCATAAGTAAGCTCCACATGCCAGTTGCTTCCTGGGATTATCGGGTTATCAGGACAAGATACGTGCAGAAGTACTATAGATTTTTAAAAACCTCTCAGGTGTATATGAAGATTATACTCTCTTCCCACAATTTTACCACCTGAGTATTCTAGTTTTTATATGACAGAGGCTCTCTGTGCCTCCAGTTGGGCCTTCTCCCCAGGGTTCCTGTGAGTCCTTTAGGATCCAGGGGGAGAGTTTAATAGATCATCAGATAAAGCAAAGCTGATGGGAACACAACAACTTGAGCAGAAGCAGTGAGCCCCAAACCTGAGGAGAGTGCACTGATCTACCCCGGGGCCTGGACAGAACAGGTTCCCCGAAAGGCCCCGAGTGGGGCCCCAAGTGAGATGCCCTAAGGACAGACAGTGAGACTGTGGCCTTATGCAGAAGTGCAGCCACTTGCTGGACCCGACTCCTTCCAAGGACGGACCTGAGCAGTGGCTGAGACCCTTGATTCTCCAGGTACTTAGAGCAGAGATCCCAGCTCTGGGCACTATGGACGGGACTCCGGGGGTCCACGAGCTTGGATGGAGAAACACTGACATCTTCCATTTCACTGAGCTCTAAAGGAGCTCTACCGTTTCCTCCTGTTATGAACACAGGCATAACCAACCACACTAGTCATGTTAGTCACCTCTAGAAGCCACAGACATTTTCACATGACACTACAGACCCTGAAGACAGATCATTCACATTTGCTCCTACTTTGAAACCACAGTCATTGATAAACTGTAGCTCTTGTTATTTGATATCGGAATAAACAAGCATGTATTCTACTATGTCACAACTTTTAAACTATTTTTAAAATGGTGTTTATTACTGGTTTCTTTTGTTACCCTATGTATTCCATCAACATTCTGAGACGGGCCCATGGCTTCATGAGATGCTGACAGGGTTCATGGTGCACAAGCTAAGTTAAGAATCTAGGTTAAATCTTGTTTAAATTCTGCAGTTGTTAGAAAACAGACTCCTTCAGGTGGCAGGTAGTATCTCCCCACCCGAGAGGATTGCTGTTGATTTTTCTCAAGTAATAGGCAGCAACATTTATTTCAAGAATGCTGTTTTTCCCCCAATATTTATTTATTCATTTGACTGGACCCGGTCTTAGATGCGGCATGTGGAATCTTTAGTTGCCACACCTGGGATCTAGCTCCCTGACCAGGGATAGAACGCAGGATCCCTGCGTTGGGAGCGTGGAGTCCCGGCCACTGGACCACCAGGGAAGTCCAGTGAATGCCATTCTGGAAGTCCCACCATTTTTAAAAGCTGCTTTAAAAAAAAAGAAAAAGAAAAACTATACTGGGCTTGTTCTTCCTTCCTCTCTTTCTTCCTCTTTCGCTCTCAACCCAAACCCAGGTGTGTAGCACACACACACGCACGCACACACACACACGCACACACACACAGAGCTTCCTGCACTGTGCAGGCAGGCCTGGGCCACCCACCCAGGGTTCCTGCCAGCCCTGGTGTCCTGCCTGCTCTAGAATCTTGGTTGTTTTTTGAGGACATCTATGTCACCCTTTTGTTACAAAGTGGAGAACGGAGAGGTCGGGCAAGACAAGGGCTGTGCCACTGACCCCCCCCCCGACCCCGGACCCTTCCTGCCCATCTCTGTGCTCTCAGGCCAATAGATCCCTTCCTTAAAATTGTTGAGAATTTATTCCTTCCATTGTTCTTGCCTCAAGCCTTTTATGCTACTGAGAAATACTGGGAAGATAAGAACCCTTGGTATAGTTAAAGAAATTTAAATTTTCCCACAAAAGATAATATAATATTGTCTTAAAACTTGAAGCCAAGATTGTTTCTAAGTCCCACAAGGGTTTTGTCATGGTTTGGATCGCATGCCTTTTCATTGAAAGTTAGCAAAAATAAGATAAGTGTTACAGAGTTGACTCTTGGCTCTTACACACTGAATTCGCAACATCACAGTAGCAGGGCATGCCCTTGTGCCCTTTATCCTGTGATAGAAGTAACCAGTTTTCTAACCAAGCTGTTTGTGCCTAAAAAACTATCGGCTATTACTAACTGATTTATGGGTTTGTTTTTAAGTCCGATGAATTGAACCAAAAATGCATTTTTCCATCTTTAATCATGCTGAATATTTGCTGGAGGACAGGAAATCACCAGCATGTGTGCCTGGAATTACTATAATGCTGTGCTTGGGGAAGCAGGGAACTTCTAGGCTAATGGTCCTTCAGGGCTGTACACATGCCATGCCAGCACTTCCTTCACTCTCCTGTGTAAGGAACATCTTTTGACTGTTGCTGGCGTGCCAGGCTTTGTCTAGGCAGGCTCTGGGGAGACGATGGTGACAGTGATCAGCCCAGTCCTGCCTGCAGAGCTTCCCTACCGGGGAACCCGGGCAGATTCACAAACACCTGTGGTACACGGTCATGCCTGCACACCTGTGGGAGCATCAGAGGCTCCTGCCATCTGATGGACACGTCAGAAGAGGACGACCTGTGTGGAGATCCAGAGCGGCAGGAGGCAGGCAGACTAGAGGGACTAGAGAAGGTGGAGACTGCAGGCGGAGGGGCAGGACGTGAGCACTTGCCTTCCAAGTCATGCTGAGGAATTCAATCTTATCCCAAGGGCAAGGGACAATGGAGTGGGTGTATCAACCACGTGTTTCAGAAAGTGCCTTCTGTCTGCATTGCAGAGAGTGAACTGGTTGGTGATAACTCGAGGCCAAGGACAGGTGTGAGGGCTGCTGCTACCCTATCACGAGGGTCATAGTCGTGGATGGATTCCAGGAATATTGGAAAAAGCCACGGGACTCAGTGCTTCATTAAATTCATGGAGTTGGGGCAAAGAAGAGTGTTTGATCCTGTCTCCTGAGTACATTATTATTTCCCCATGTTAGAAAATTAATGCTTTGAAAGAAAAATCGAGTTCACGTATTTTCAGGGAATCATGACACAGTGACCTGAGTCTATAAAGAACTTTGTTACTGTTGTTGCTGCTGCTGTTTAGTCGCTAAGTTGTGTCCAACTCTTTGTGACCCCATGGACTCCAAGTTTCCGTGTCCTTCACCAATTTGGTCAAACTCATGTCCATTGAGTCGGTAATGCCATCTAACCATCTCATCCTCTGTCACCCCCTTCTCTTCCCACCTTCAATCTTTCCCAGCATCAAGGGCTTTTCCAGTGAATTGGCTCTTCACATCAGATGGCCAAATTATTGGAGCTTCAGCTTCAGCATCAGTTCTTCCAGTGAATATTCAGGGTTGATTTCCTTTTGGATTGACTGATTTGATCTCCTTGCAGACCAAGGGACTCTCAGGAGTCTTCTCCAACACCACAGTTCAAAAGCATCAGTTCTTCAGTGCTCAACCTTCTTTATGATCCAACTCATACATCTGTACATGACTACTGGAAAAGCCATAGCTTCAACTATACAGACCTTTGTCGGCAAAGCGATGTCTCTGCCTTTTAATATGCTTTCTAGGTTTGTCATAGCTTTTCTTTCAAGGAGTGCATAACTCACTTTAAGCACCAGAACCCTCTGGCTCTCGATCCAGAATGGGATCTGCAGAAACTTAAACACAAGGGCCCAGAGTCAGCAATGTTGGCCTCAGGGAACTGGGCACCGTGTGTGTCCAGGTGTGAATGGTTGGCTGGTGTCTGAAGTCAGACACAGAGAAGTAAAAAAAGGGGGGTGGGGAGAAGGAGAAAAAGAAGTGCTAGAAAGTAGTAGGAAGAGAAATACAAAAGGGACGGGGCAAGAGAGGCAAACGTGGAGAGGAAGTGAAACCTCATGAGATGGATGTGGTGATGAAGGTGCTGAATCAGAGCCGTCCATCTGGGGCGGAGACACAGGAGGGAGATGTCCCTCACCTCTCACAGGGCTGTCCCAGAGCTGCCCGGGCTGCCCGCTGTGCCCACAGGGCAGACTCAGCCCTGTCATCTATAACGCCCCCTGCTGCCACAGTGACCACTCCTCCCTTCTGTCCAGCTGTCTACACAGTGATGTCGTGAAGAGCAGCGTGAGCTTTGTGGTGTGTGAGGTTTGATCTCCTGCTCATAAGTCCATTGTCAATCCTGCTCTAAGCAGAAAGTGTCTCCTCCCCTATCCTGGGGCCTCAGGACAGAGAACAGAGGGGTGGAAGCAGTGTTGAGAAGAAGCAGCAAGCCCTGCAAGAGCCCACAGATAACAAAACAAGGGACATCCGTGGACAAACTGGGCTTGGGGCAAGTGCTTTAGCAAACCTAGAGGAAGGAGAGCCTCATCTCAAGGTGTCAGGGAACGAGCAAGGGGACCCCAGAGGTGCATCCAGGCTGGGCTGGTGCAGTCTTCTCGAGTGGCTGGCTGAAAGTTTTCAGCATTTCCTTGGAGAGAAAGACTCACAGATAACATCCGAATAGGCATGTGTAGGAGTCTTGCCCATGACTTGGTAGGGTGAGTCCTCAAGTGCTCATACCAGAGGAGGCTTCAGACATTCCCGACAGAGTCCTTCCCTGGCGTCACAGAGGCCCAAGGCAGGAGCCCGCCCGCCTCCGCAGTGCTGTTGTTCGCAGGCAGCTGACCTGGGTAGATCCTGCCTGCGTCAAGAATCCAGACCTCGAGTGGACGCCGTCAAGTAAACTGCCTGCCCTGTGAGGTTCTCGGAGCCTCGTTTTGTTCACGCCTGTCACCATGGGAACCTCATAACCAGCCCCAGGAGGCAGGGATGGGGGAAGGCTCGCAGACACAAAGGAGAAAAAGTGGGCAAGGCTGGCTCACACCCTGGCAAGCAGGGACAGCCCCAGAGCCGTCGCAGAGCAGCCCTGCTCTTTGCAGGCTTGGGTCCTGGCTTGCTGGCCCCTCAGGTTCAGAGCCAGCCTTTGGGAAAGGCTCCATTAGCCAAGCTCTCACTCTGAACCTGCGAAGCGAGGCTGCCCACATGTTCATCTTCAGCACATGACTCTGTGACTGGTCAGACTACAGGGGCAGCCAGGTCATAGCCAGAGGCTAATTTATACCTGTAGGATGAGAAATACAACCCTCATGGGAAGTAGAACCTGCAGGGCCAGTCCTGGGGGTGCTTTCTGGGTATTTGGGTCAGGTTCTCTCCAGTAAGTCCACGTGTACTTTAGAAAAGCGCTTTGCTAGAAGACTCTAATAATGTTAAATAATGCTGCTGCTGCTGTTAAGTTGCTTCAGTTGTGTCCGACTCTGTACGACCCCATAGACAGCAGCCCACCAGGCTCCCCCGTCCCTGGGATTCTCCGGGCAAGAACACTGGAGTGGGTTACCATTTCCTTCTCCGATGCATGAAAGTGAAAAGTGAAAGTGAAGTCGCTCAGTCATGTCCAGCTCTTAGCGACCCCATGGACTGCAGCCTACCAGGCTCCACCGTCCATGGGATTTTCCAGGCAAGAGTACTGGAGTGGGGTGCCATTGCCTTCTCCGATTAAATAATGCATTTAAAAGTAAATCTTAAAACATGTCTTTTCTTATTCTGTGCATTTATTTATATGTATTTAAAAACTGTTTTCAACAAAAGAAAGAGACTGTATGTCCTCTGCCATGTTTTGGAAAATGTGTCCTTCACCAACAGGCAGGTCTCAGCAGCAGGCCCTCTGGGGCGCCCGGGCGTATTTTTAGCCTGTCCTGGGTCCCTGCCATGGAATTCAACCACAGGGCCTGTGAGCGGCACCCAGGTCTACTTCTAATGCAAAGGTAAACTGGACCTAACACAGAGGAGAGGATCTTGGGCCATGTTTTATTTTTATCTGACCAAGAATGCTCACCTCATTTCTGCCTGAAATTGTCAAACTGCGACTCGGCTTTAAAAATACTTTCCTTCGATACCCGGAAAAGCCACAAGCAGTTACTCAGGGCAAGTCTGTTCCTGTTGGTCTCGCTCTCCCCATACGTGTGCCTACGAGCCCGTTTGTGTGCGGCTCCCGGCTTCGTGTCTCTGGGGGTCTGTGTGTTCATCTCTGACCTCGCTTTTGCTGCCTTTTGCCTTCCTGAAGTCTGTGTCTTGCTCTCAGGTCCCCAGCTCAGACTTCTCTTCAGAGCCTCAGACTTGCAGATGCATCTCTTTTCCAGGCACTTGGGGAGCTTAGAGACACCCCAGATGAGCATCCCCCAGAACCCCCACCTCGCTGAGTCCCTACACTGCCGTTGGTTGTACAAGGCAAACACACCCTATGTTTCTTCCTAGGTGGATGCATCTCCACTGGTGGGGCCAACCGCAAGGTACCATCACCTCTCACCTTGCTCGGACAGGGGTCTCCTAGTGGACTCCCACCATCCATTCCTCTCACTATCCAATCCACCTGCTCCCGTCCCCAACAGAAGCTGATCACACCACCTCTCTCCTTAAAAGAGCCACTGCTGGTGGCTCATAGGCAGGAAGCCAACATCCCTTTTATCTGGTCCACAGATCCGAGCCTGCCCACCTCATGCCTCTCGGCCTGGTCTCCAGCCCAAGGGCCTCCTCTCAGTTCCTGGAAAAAGCCACATCCTCTCTGTGGACTCCTGGCCACCCCTCGAGGTGGGCTTGGGGTGGTTCCCAGGGAGGCACACTCCTCCCTGGGCTTTCTGTGCTCCTTCACAGCTCTGATTAGTTATTTATGATGGTCTCTGCCCGCAGGAGAAGGAAATGGCAACCCACTCCAGTACTCTTGCTTGGAAAATCCCATGGATGGAGGAGCCTGGTAGACTACAGTCCATGGGGTTGCAAAGAGTTGGACCCAACTGAGCGACTTCACTTCTTCACTTCTGCCCCCAGGGGATGAGTAAGCTCCCTAAGGGCAACTCTTGTCTGTTCCCCACCAAGAGTTCTCAGCGACCCGTGTCTCCCTGGCCTGCGGCTGCTCAGTTAACATTTGCTGGAGGAAGGAGTTCTCAAGACAAGAATATTAAAGTGGGTTGCCATTCCCTTCTCCAATTTTACATAGGAACAATATTGCATAGGAACCTGGAATGTTAGGTCCTGAATCAAGGTAAAATGAAGTGGTCAAACAGCCAATGGCAAGAATGAACATTGACATTTTAGGAATCAGTGAACTAAAATGGATTGGTGATTAATTGATTAATCCATTAATTAATGGGTGAATTTAATTCAAATGACCATTATATCTGCTACTGTGGGCAAGAATCCTTAGAAGAAATGGAGTAGCTCTCATAATCAACAAAAAAGTCCAAAATGCAGTACTTGAATGCAATCTCAAAAACGACAGCATGATCTCTGTTTATTTCCAAGGCAGACCATTCAATATCACAGTAATTGAAGTCTATGCCCCAACCACTAACGCCAAAGAAGCTGAAGTTGAACAGTTCTATAAAGACCTAACTAACACCAAAAAATATGTCCTTTTCATCATAGGGGACTGGAATGCTAAAGTAGGAAGTCAGGAGATACTTGGAGTAACAGGCAAGTTTGGCCTTGGAGTACAAAATAAAGCAGGTCAAAGGCTAAGAGTTTTGTCAAGAGAACACACTGGTCATAGCAAACACCCTCTTCCAACAACACAAGAGATGACTGCACATGGACATCACCAGATGGTCAACACCGAAATCAGATTGATTATATTCTTTACAGCCAAAGATGGAGAAGCTCTATATAGTCAGCAAAAATAAGACCAGGAGCTGACTGTGGCTCAGATCATAAACTCCTTATTGCCAAATTCAGACTGAAATTGAAGAAAGTAGGGAAAACCACTAGACCATTCAAAGAAAGCGAAAGTGAAGTCGCTCAGTCGTGTCCCACTCTTTGCAACCCCGTAGACTGTAGCCTACCAGGCTCCTCATGCCTTGCGGCCTGAGGCTCCTCTGTCCATGGGATTTTCCAGGCAGTAGTACTGGAGTGGGTTGCCATTTCCTTCTCCAGGGGATCTTCCCGGCCCAGGGCTAGAACCCGGGTGTCCCGCATTGTAGACAGACGCTTTACCATCTGAGCCACCAGGGAAGTCTGCAGACCATTCAGGTATGACCTAAATCAAATCCCTTACAATGGATGTGACAAATAGGTTCAAGGGATTAGATCTGATAGACAGAGTGCCTGAAGAACTATGGATGGAGGTTTGTGATATTGTACAGAAGGTGGTGATTAAAACTATCTCCAAGAAAAAGAAATGCAAAAAGGCAAAATGGTTGTCTGAAGAGGCCTTACAAATAGCTGTGAAAAGAAGAGAGGCAAAAGGCAAAGGAGAAAAGGAAAGATAAATCCATCTGAATGCAGAGTTCCAAAGAATAGCAAGGAGAAATAAGAAAGCCTTCCTCAGTGATCAATGCAAAGAAATAGAGGAAAACAATAGAATGGGAAAGATCTCTTCAAGAGAATTAGGGATACCAAGGGAAATTTTCATGCAAAGATGGGCACAATAAAGGACAGAAATGATATGGACCTAAGAGAAGCAGAAGATATTAAGAAGAGGTGGCAAGAATACACAGAAGAACTGTACAAAAAAGATCTTCATGACCCAGATAATCATGATGGTGTGCTCACTCACCTAGAGCCAGACATCCTGGAATGTGAAGTCAAGTGGGCCTTAGAAAGCATCACTACGAACAAAGCTAGTGGAGGTGATGGAATTCCAGCTGAGCTATTTCAAATCCTAAAAGATGATGCTGTGAAAGTGCTGCACTCAGTATGCCAGCAAATTTGGAAAACTCAGCAGTGGCCACAAGATTGAAAAAGGTCAGTTTTTATTCCAACCCCAAAGAAAGGCAGTGACAAAGAATGTTCAAACTACCACACAATTGCACTCATCTCCCATGCCAGCAAAGTAATGCTCAAAATTCTCTAAGCTAGGCTTCAACAGTACATGAACCCAGAACTTCTCGATGTTCAATATGGATTTAGAAAAGGCAGAGGAACCAGAGATCAAATTGCCAGCATCTATTAGATCATAGAAAAAGCAAGAGAGTTCCAGAAAAACACCTACTTCTGCTTTATTGACTAGGCCAAAGCCTTTTACTGTTTGAATCACAACAAACTGTGGAACATTCTTAAAGAGATGGGAATACCAGACCACCTTACCTGCCTCCTTTGAAACCTGTGTGCAGATCAAGAAGCAACAGTTAGAACCAAACATGGAACAAGGACTGGTTCCAAATTAGGAAAGGAGTACAACAAGGCTGTATATTGTCACCCTGCTTATTTAACTTATATGCAGAATACATTATGAGAAACGCTGGGCTGGATAAATCAAGATTGCTGGGAGGAAATATCAATAACCTTAGATATGCAAATGACACCACCCTTACGGCAGAAAGTGAAGAAGAACTAAAGAGCCTCTTGATGAAGCTGAAAGAGGAGAGTGAAAAAGCTGGCTTCAAACTCAACATTCAAAAAATGAAGATCATGGAATCCAGTCCTGTCACTTCATGGCAAATAGATGGGGAAACAGTGTAAACAGTGTCAGACTTTATTTTCTTGGGCTCCAGAATCACTGCAGATGGTAACTGCAGCCATGAAATTAAAAGACACATGTTCCTTGGAAGAAAAGCTATGACCAACCTAGATAGCATATTAACAAGCAGAGACATTACTTTGCCAACAAAGTCAACTAGTTTTTCCACTAGTCATGTATGGATGTGAGAGTTGGACCATAAAGAAAGCTGAGCACCGAAGAATTGATGCTTTTGAACTGGTGTTGAAGAAAACTCTTCAGAATCCCTTGGACTGCAAGGAGATCCAACCAGTCCATCCTAGAGGAAATCAGTCCTGAATGTTCATTGGAAGGACTGATGCTCAAGCTGAAGCTCTAATCCTTTGCCACCTGATGCAAATAACTGACTCATTTGAAAACACCCTGATGCTGGGAAAGATTGAAGGCAGGAGAAGGGGACAACAGAGGATGAGATGGTTGGATGGCATCACCAACTTGATGGACATGAATGTGAGCAAGCTCTGAGAGTTGGTGATGGACAGAGAAGCCTGGTGTGCTGCAGTCCATGGGGTCACAAAGAGTCACTCATGACTGAGGGACTGAACTGAGTTGAACCGAACTGAAGGAAGGAGGGAAGGATAAAAGGGATGGAGGAAGGAGAAAAGGAAAGCTGGATACTCCCCTGCCTGTATCTGCTTCACCTCTCCACAGTACCGTTATCTCTTTAAAAAGAGAAAAGCCTGTCACTTTTTTAGCTCAATGACTAGGCTACTGTTCTCCACTAAAATAAGAAAGTTTCCTTCGCCAAGTCTAAGATAAACAAAACTCACTTCTTATACCCTCAGACCTCCCAGCAGTACAAATGAAAATTTTTAATTGCCAAGAGGAAAGAGATTTAAGTGTGATCAGGGACCCTGATACAGCTCTGGGAGGGTGGAAATGACAGTTTTAAATGACTCATGATGTATTTAGGCTCTGTTATAGGTATATGAAGTGAACTGAAAGGCATCCAGTCATGTCTGACTCTCTGCGACCCCATGGACTCTACAGTCCATAGAATTCTCCAGGCCAGAATTCTCCATATTTCCCAACTCAGGAATCAAACTCAGGTCTCCCACATTGCAACTGAGCCACAAAGGGAAGTGGTATAATATATATATATGTGTGTTTATTTACTCAACAAATGTTTGAGGGCCTGTTATGTGCCAGCTACAAATTTGAATAAATCAATAGCTTTCAAACTTGTTACCCCCCTGCAACTCACAGTAAGGAATGCATTTTACATGGGAACTCAATGTACACAAATACTCAGATAGTTTAATGAAACAGAACTTGAGTATATGAAATGCCTTGGTATTTTCTGTTTTATTCTTTTTTCAATGCCAAAAAAGTTAATTTAGACCAACTGCATTAATGTTATGACCCACTACTTGATCACAGACCTTAGCTTGGAAAACCCCGAATAAACATAGGCCCTTCCTGTATGTAAAGCAGCTCTTGACCTGTGCCTGATGACCTGTGGTGGTTATCTGGGGCGAGCTGAGTGCCATCCCCAAGCGGGCTGGGGTTTGGGGTGTGTCCCTTCAGGGCCTGAGAATGGCACTTTTAGCAAAGCCAGTCAAAGGTAGGCACCTGCCTGTCCACCTTCTTAGAACAACTGAACTTGGAAAATCGATTGTCGAAATGAGTCACTTCAGTTTCAGCAAACTAAACCAACAGGTCCACTATTAACTAAGAATAGGCTGCAGGAAGTTGTATGTAAAACGCTGGGTGTGAGTGCATGAGGCTAGCAGGGACCCTGGTTTTCATTAGATTTTTCAAAGCTTTAGGAAATTAAAAAAAGAAGAATTGGTGCTCTCGAGGTTAAAAACAGAGCTCCTGCTATTTGTGAAAGACAGCACATGCGAGGATGGGCAGGGTTAACATTTGCTGCTCTGCATCACGTGTTCTCCTTCACATGGTCCCCCTTCATCAATCTCATGCCATCACACCTCCCCCGGGCTGGCAGAACCCTGTGAGCCCCCTCCCCGCCCCACCAGGGGACGGGAGCTTGGTAGCTCTAGCAAGTATCAGCCAGGAGGCTTTTGCTACTTGCCCCCACGTTTCTCTATGTGAAACAGAGATATTCGCCTATTGTTAAGCTTGAGTCCTAATTTAAAAAAATTTTTTATTTTATTTTTACCTGTGCTGCATCTTCATTTATGCACGCAGGTTTTCTCTAGTTGCAGGAAGTAGGGGCTGCTCTTCCAGTTGTGGTGCTTGGGCTTCTCATTGCGGTGGCTGCTCTTGTTGGGCTTCCCTGGTAGCTCAGACGGTAAGGTGTCTGCTTGCAGTGCAGGAGACCTGGGTTCGATCCCTGGGTTGGGAAGAGCCCCTGGAGAAGGACATGGCAACCCACTCCAGTACTCTTGCCTGGAAAATCACATGGATGGAGGAGCCTGGTAGGCTACAGTCCATGGGGTCGCAAAGAGTCAGCCACGACTGAGCGACTTCACTTCCTCAATTTCTTTCTTGCTCTTCTCTCTTGTTGGGGAGCACAGGCTCTGTGTGTGCAGGCTCAGTGGTTGTGGCACATGGGCCCACGTGGGAGCTTCCTGGAGCAGGGATGGAACCTGTGTCCCCTGCACTGGCAGGCGGATTCTTAACCAGTGGACCACCAGGGAAGTCCATTAACTCCTCATTAATCACAACTTCCTACCTGAACTTTGCTCTTAGCAGCCCTCTGTAAGTCCTTTCAGGCAACCCAGTGGAATCTCTAGACAGTCATCTGTCACAAATTAGAGAAACCACATTTCCAAGCCATAAATATTAATAGTTAACAGGTTGGTATGGTGATCCAAAGCGGATTTCATGTTCTGCTCTTGCCATCTTGAAATTCTGAGTAATTTTTCAACAAAATGCCTTATAGTTCCTATCGCAGTGGACCCCCACGGCCGGTCCTGACAGTTAGACTCTGACCTGTTCTTTTGCGTGCCTGTATTTAGGAAGGTAGTTAAGGACCCGCTGACTAGGCCGTGGTGACTCAGTAGAGTGCTGGCATGGTTTGTACAAACAACTGCAACAAACAAGAAAACAGCACACTGTATTTAGAGTCTAAGAAGTCTGCTGACCCAGTTCTAGTGGTGGGAGTGTTTATGTGGTACTCCAAAGTCTCGGAGTGCTTTAGGGTCACGGGTCAGCTGTGGGCCTAAGCTGGGTCTATAAGAGGGCCAGTTCTTATGAATTACGTGTAGAGTTTCTATTGCAGAGGCCTGCCAGCGTGTCCTAATTTTGTGTAGAGTGGGCACAACTGACTTCAGTTCTTGACAGGTTTTATTTAGCCACACAACCCTAATATTTGAGTGGAAAAGAACCTTTAATGGCATATCCAATGGCAGTGGCCCAGAAACCTGCCTGGGTTGCATCACTCGATAGGCAGTTAGTATCAGGATTTCAGATCCATTAGCTTAAGAATCCCATGTCCTTTCCACAGCACACCACCAACAGCGCAATACCATGACGATTGGAATACAGTATCAGGAATATTGGAAACTTAATTGGGACTGCTTAGAACAACTCAGTAACCATTTGCTAGCTGATTGCTAGCTGATTGTTACTTTTTTTTTTTTTTAGTGGTTGTAAATAGTGGATCATTTTAGAAAATGGAGGACTTCCCTGGGGGTCCTGTGGCTCCCAATACAGGGTGCCCAGGTTCAATCCCTGGTCAGGGAACTAAGATCTCACATGCCGCAACTAAGACCCAGTGCAGCCAAATAAATAAATAATAAATAAACATTTTAACAGGGCACTCAAAGCCAGTGCACTGGCACAACCCAGAGGGATGGGATGGGGAGGGAGGTGGGAGGGGGTTCAGGATGGGAGACACATGTACACCCATGGCTGATTCATGTCAATATATGGCAGAAACCACCACAATGAAGTAACCGGCCTCCAATTAAAATAAATAAATAAATTTTAAAAAGGAGAATAGAATATAATGAGGAAACCAATACAAAAAGCAGGTACGATACAGGTCTGTCTGCTCTAGTTGAAGGGGAAGGAAAGGTGGACCTCCCAGCACCCAGGCGCTGAATTAGGAGATGCGTCAGCCCCGCAGACATCGTGGCTGGGGCTGCAGGAGCCGCCCGGGCACACAGGCAGAGGGCTGCCCTGGTCTTATTGCTTGGCAGTCCCTCCAGCAGCAGCGTGGAGGACAGACACACGGGGCGACCAGGAAGGCTTCACAGTGGCTCAAGAAAGAGGCGACGGGGCCTACGGCTGCAGTGGCCTTCAGAGTCAGGGAGCAGAAGCACAGAAAACATGGCAGGAGTAACGCGATAAAATGAACTATCTCGTTGACCAGCCAGACGCGAGGGGAGCGAGCCAAGGGCGGAAATGAATGCATTGTCTACCTTGGGCGGCTGGATGCACGGGGGCGCCGTTTACTAAGAAAAGGCGGGTTAGCGAGGAGCAGGGAGGCTTAATGAACACAGCTGAGGGCCCGCTGAGTGAGAGGTGCCTACGGACGGTTAGGTGGAAACATCCAGCAGGCAGCTGGAAAGAGGGCGTGAACTCACCCACGGAAAATATGTCAGTGAGAAACGTAAAGGCCCCAGGGAGCACCCTCAGCTAGTGCCCGTGTGCTCGAGGGGAAGGACTGGGGTTTATCCACTCCCAGCGGCGTCCTGCCACACTTGGATGTTTGCAGCGGACCACCAAAACTTGAACCGAAGGGACACGGGGATTGTGGAATCCCAGAAACATGTCCCGAATTGCCACCCAGGCAGCTTGAGAAGCAGGTATTCCAGAGGGTGGAAGGCCTGGGCAGAGTCAGCATGCTCCGAGGGGTTGGGTAAGCCCTACGGATGACTTCTGAGTGTCACATTCCCCTTCTGCCCGTCTGCATCTAGCTCTGCTTCTGTTCTGTATCCACAGTGGAGAAGCCAGAGCTTGTCCACAGAAAGCCAGCCTGAGCCGCAGGAATCCCTGACTCTGGGAGGTCTGGGCACCTGAGGGTCTTCTGATCAGCAGATCTATCTCAGGGTGTAAGTTGCTTCAAAATGCATCTCCCATGCCTGCTTGTCTCTCCTCCTAGAAGCCCAGAATTTCCTCAACACTGGAAGCAGGAGTTGAAAACACATGTTAAACAAACCTAGACATTTTGAGGAAACAAATGTATAAAGTTGCCCTTTTGAGGCATTGTCTGTTGGTCAAGCCCCCTCTTTTGATGCCCAAGGATTCTCAGCACTGTGCCAGGTTGTGGCAAAGCCAGGGCGGAGGCAAATGAAACCATGTGGGTGGGGGTGGGGTGGGGGTACAGTCCAAGGTTATGTTAAATTGTAATGTAAAGGTTACAACAATTCTGCATTTACTAACTGGTTTTACACTGAAAAGTTAGAGTTGTTTTTTTTTTAACAAATGGAGCTAAAAGCTGCAGAATCTTAATTTGTGGGACATTGGTAAGGACTCAGGACCGAAGAATCCATATAGATACAGATAAAACACAGTCCCTTTACATTTAATTTTACATCTCAAAGGGGTCTTGAAGCTTATTTCATCCAACTTTTTACATGTAAAGAAACTTAAGTCCTCATGCACAAGAGATGTGTTAATACATTCAGCCCACAGAGTTAGTTAATAAAATTTTTTTTCGTTTGCTTGTTTTTTAGTTTTTACAATGTCGTGTTGCTTTCTGCTGTACGACAGCTCGAATCAGCCATAATTATACTTATATCCCCTCCCTCATGAGGCTCCCTTCATCCACCTCTCTAGGCCATCACAGAGGCCAGGGAAGGCACGGAGATGCAGGTGTAGAGAGTGGACTTGCGGACACAGTGGGAGAGGGAAAGAGCGGGACAGATGGAGGCAGTCGCACCCACACGTGCACACTACCTCCTGTAAGATGGGTGGGGCTTCCTGGGGGTGCTAGTGGGAGAGAATCCGCATGCCAAAGCAGGAGCCCAAAGAGACTCGGGTTAGATCCCTGGGTTGGGACGATCCCCTGAGGAGGGCACTCCAGCATTCATGCCTGGAGAATCCCATAGACAGAGGAGCCTGGTGGGCTGCACTCCATAGGGTTGCCAAGAGTTGAACACAACTGAAGTGACTGAGCGTGCATGTGTATAATGGATAGCTGGTGAGAAGGTGCAGCTAGTATGATTCCTTGGTTTTATTCCTCTATAAAGTTAAACACATAGAACTCGTTTTCAGGAAAGGGACTGAGAAGCAGTGAGAGGGAAGGAGGTAAGAAACCCTCCCTGATATATCCCTTTGCCCCAGATAGCACCCAAGTGCTGCTGCTATTGCTAAGTCACTTCAGTCATGTCCAACTCTGTGCAACCCCATAGATGGCAGCTCACCGGGCTCCCCCGTCCCCCATCTCAATAAACAGTGTTTGCCAAGTAGGTGTGTCAAATCTGGACATCTCCATAAGAAGTTCAGTTCTTCTGATGTTCAATTTGCTGAGAATGAGGTCTTTTTTCACACGTTAGAGCATTTCTCGTTTGAGGTTGGGCCCCCCCAGATATGAGCTAGGTCTTCTCCATGTCCCACAAAGTGTAGATGCCCTGAACCAGAAGAAGCCCACGGGGCCACTGGCACAACTACCAGTCCTGGCATGGCCGCGCTCCACTCGTGTTCCCATTCCTGCCGATGTGCGGAGCCTGGAGCTGCAGGGGCCCAAGTGGGCTGCCCCAGGAGGAAGGGGCCGGGTCCTCAGGGCCCACCTGGCACAGTGACCCGCAAGGAACTGGCATGGGAGGCAGGAACAGGTGGTTAAGTGTTCACCTGGGTTCCCAGGCCAGCTCCTCCGTCTGCACGTTCCTCTTCTGTACCACGGGCACAATAGTACTGACCTAACCAGGTTTTGTGAGAATTAAGTGATGCTATTCATGAGAAATACTTAACACAGTGCCTGGCAGGTAGCAAGGACTCAAGAAAGTTTGGATAAAAGTGAGAGGAGGAGGAGGAGATGGGGTAAGCAGGTGAGGTTGCTTTCCAGAAATCTCACCAGTCATTAAACACAGTGGCGAGGTATTATTACTTAGATTTTACCAAAAGATTTAGAACAGCGTGAATTATTTAGTGTCTAAGAATATATTCCTCTAATACTTTGGCTAGCTTCATATTTAAGTGTTTCTATTATATAATTCTTTGAATTACCTGGGAACCATAAAGGCCTGGTAATAATATGTACCACTAGATCTCAGCATTCATCATGCTAAAAGAGCAAAAAGATACCTCATGAGACAACATTTTTCTAATTTTGGAGGGAAAAGAAAAATCCTAGGTTTCAAGGAAAAGTAATTTTCCACTTCATACTTTTAAAAACATTTAACTTAATTTAAATGTAATTAACATTTACATGCGGAGAAGGCAATAGCAACCCACTCCAGTACTCTTGCCTGGAGAATCTCAAGGATGGAGGAGCCTGTAGGCTGCAGTCCATGGGGTCGCTAAGAGTCTGCAGGACTGAGCAACTTTACTTTCACTTTTCAGTTTCACGCATTGGAGAAAGAAGTGGCAACCCACTCCAGTGTTCTTGCCTGGAGGATCCCAGGAACAGGAGAGCCTAGTGGCTGCCGTCTATGGGGGTCGCACAGAGTTGGACATGACTGAAGTGACTTAGCAGCTTAGCAGCAACATTTAAATGAGAAGTTTTACATCGCAGTTTTCACATGATTCTCAAGACATCCTCAGAGAGAGAAGTTGGGAGGACTATTCTCGAGATGCAGTCCATGGAGCCCAGGACCACTACTATGGAAAACTCAGAATTGCTTGGCCTGAGGATATGACTTTATTTATCTCTTGGGGGCCTGACTTCTGGGAGATTTCAAGTTCTTAACATTTTCAAACACTTTTATTCCTTTTACTGGCAACCTTCAAACACAGCTTTTACAAACATGCTTCCTTAATGCTTTCCTTAATACTTCAGTGCATTTTTCTACCTCTGTCCAGTTTTAATATGTCTTCATTTCTCCTTCTTTTTAAGGCCTCTTTTCCATATTCCATCTCTTTGGAAAATCAAATCTTCCTTTAGTCTGAGTGGCCTAGTCCCTCAGCTCAGCCTCTGCTGGTCCTCCGTTGGCTCAATAGCGCCCTCCTCTGAAAAATATGGGGATAGCACCTACCTCGTGGGGCTGGATAAGTGAATGGCCCTCAGTGAATGGTAGGGTTAATCATCATTGATAATGTCCTGTTCATTAGTATTTAGAGTTTGGGGTTCCCAAGATAATTCCACCTGAGCTATGTTCCCACTGGCCATTTTAATGGAATCTCCTTTCTCCACTTAGGATCTGGTGACTCTGAAGTTGCCTGGAATTCCTCCTGATTTAGAATTCTAGCTGAAGCCTTGGGGTCTCCCAATAGCCCCAAGCAGAGGTTTTTAATAAACTCACCTCTGCTTCCCACCATTGCCAGACCGGACAGAGCCTGCTTCTCTGAGAGCTGATTCACACTAATAACCGTCCCCTCAGCTCTTTTCTACTTCTATCAACATCTTCCAACTCTCAGCCTTCTCTGAACATCTTCAGATTTCCTAGTCCCCTGCCCTTTCCTGTGCCTGTGTGCATGTGTGCTCAGCCGTGTCCAACTCTTTGCGACCCCATGGACTGTAGCCCTGCAGGCTCTCTGTCCATGGGATTCTCCAGGCAAGAATACTGGAGAGGGTTGCCATTCCCTTCTCCAGGGGATCTTTCCCACCCAGGGATCGAACTTGGGTCTCCTGACGCTCCTGCATTGGCAGGTGGATTCTCACCACCTGGAAATCTCATCTTTCATCAGAATATTCCAGTCTCTCCACCTGGCGGGCAGAAATAGCAATCACAGAGGAAACTGCCAAAGGCAGTTAAAGGCATTTCTTCCTGTGCTCAGTGCGTATCTGTCGGGCGTGTGCTTCATGCCAGGCACTGGGGCTGTTAGGGGACTCAACGTGGCTTCTCACCTCAAGGCCTTACCTGGGGAAGGAGAAGAAAGAAGACCACAAACCACAACAGGGAGCGTGATGCCCACCAAGGTGTGCGCAGGGTGCTCCAGCTGGCTGACTCCAACTTCACATTATTTTAGATAAATTTCTGGGTTGATCGCCCCCTGCCACCCTGTGCTCCATGTTCCATTCCTCTTGCCCTCAGGCTCTGTCCCTCCATTCAGCACAGCTGAGCACAGAACCCACCCTCAAAGAGCCTGGCTTCGGGAAGGGCTCCTCATTCGATTAAAGGAACCCTCCAGAGAGGCTGCAAGGGCAGAAACCACACCCTTCTGGCAGGATTCAGATCTCAGAGTAACAAGTCTAAAGCGGTTTTTTTTTTTTTTTTTTTTAAAGAGCCTTCATCTCATCCACGGAGCTGCCCTGGTGGCTCGTGGGTAAAGAAAACACCTGCCAGTGTTGTTGACGAAGGAGATGCGAGTTCAGTCCCTGGGTGGGGAAGATCCCCTGGAGAAGGGCATGGCAACCCACTCCCCTATTCTTACCTGGGAAATCCCATGGACAGAGGAGCCTGGCGGGCCACAGTCCATGGGGTCGCAAAGAGTCAGACACGATGGGTTAGGACATCACACACACCCACCTCACCGCTAGGGCATGGGACACCAGTCAGTCTTCCCACACGGAAAATGGCAGACTGCCCTCTAATGATGGTTGCTTGAAGGGTCTCAGATGCTGTGGCTGCACGCCACCACGTTGCCAGCAGTGCCCCTTCCGCAGGTGTTCTCGCCCGGCCAGCCCCTGCCTCACTCAGTCCCTGGGAGGCACGCGTGTGTCGGCTCACCCAGGCTGAGCTCCTGCCGCTCCATTTCTCGCCTTCAACCCTCCAGGAAGGATGCTGTGTGCGGCCATCGTCGCAAGCAGACAGAAATCACTGTTTTCGATG
Source organism: Bison bison bison (assembly GCF_000754665.1). Taxonomy (NCBI): domain Eukaryota; kingdom Metazoa; phylum Chordata; class Mammalia; order Artiodactyla; family Bovidae; genus Bison; species Bison bison. The sequence continues at coordinate 7,113,789 of NW_011494720.1, forward strand.
TCCCTCTGTTAGACGCTCGTTCTTGGTGTCTGGATGCTGAAGTGTCCTCACCAATGAGACAAGGAACCCCTGGAAGCCAGGGGGTGTTGGATACACTGTTGTAGGTCGTCTCAGTGGTCCCGGCGCCTGATGTAGTGCGGGGCTCGCGGGGACACTTCCCCCTGGCAGTGGGGGCTGGTGGGCGAGGCTTCTGGAGGCAGCTAGAGCCAGCCAGCCTGGCTGCCGGTAGCCCTGCCACTCTGGGCAATGTGCTTGCTCATGGGGACGTCCTTGGGGTAGCTGAGGGCTTAGTCCTCGACAAACATTTATTAAAGGCTTGGAGTAGAGTCAGCAGACAAAAGCAAGTAAAAATAAATAAGGTGATTTTTAGATAAGGTGGGGGAAGGCGGCAGCGGCTGTTCTGACATCATCAGTGTAGAGCTGACATTTGAACCTGGGTCCCCCAGGTTCAATAATAATAATAATAATAAAGAGATTATTGGGTGAGACAGAGAGTCTGCAAGAAAAGAGGCACAGGCATAGCCTGGGGTGAGCGAGGCTATGACACACCCTGACACCCTAGAAATCAAGAGGAGAGAGGAGGGCACCAGAGTTCGGGGTTAGAGGAGACTGGGAGGTGGCCCTGGGCTCTGAGCATCCTTCTTCCACAGAGATGCACACCCAGCTTTCAGGCTCATTTGTGTGTGTGTGTGTGTGTGTTAGTCACTCAGTCGTGTCTGACTCTTTGTGACCCCATGCACTGTAGCCCACCAGGCTCCTCTGTCTGTGGAATTCTCCAGGCAAGAACACTGGAGTGGGTTGCCATTTCCTTCTCCAGAGGATCTTCCCGACCCAGGGATGGAACCCGCGTCTCCCGCTTTGCAGGCAGACGCTTTACTGACTGACCCACCAGGCTCGTTTACCACCAAGTATCCAACAGTCACAAAGGAGACCATGAAAACCGTTAAGTCAAAGTCTTTCTCAGGAAGCCTACACTGTTAGCGGGATTTTGTCAGCCAAGGAAAGGGTTTTCAATAAGGCAAATTTCCAAATGGAAATTGCTTCCACTCAGGGCTGCCGGAGAGCCAGGCGTTCACACCCACCCTGAGAGACTGCTCGTCTCCAAAGCCCCCAGACCCTGTGCCCAGGGGTTTCATGTGCATCATCTGTTGCTTTCCTTCCCTAGAAGCTCTGCCTCCCTCAGGAAAGTGCATTAGCTTAGCTCACGGTGAGCTTTCTAAGCTAAGAATACACCTACCCCCTGATCCCATAGAAATGATCCCGGTGCCCCATTAAGACCTTGGTACTTAGAGTGGGGGCATCCATCGTGTTAATTCTGCCTCCCCAGCTCTGATGTCTCCTTTGCTGGTGGGCAACTCTGGCTATAGTGGGCAGGCTCACCCGCCACGCACTTGGCATCTGGAGATCAGCTTTCACAGCTGGAACCAGAGGTCCCACCCTGACCTGGCCTTCTGTGTCCCCAGCCTCCATGTCTCATTTTCATCTTCCATAGGCGTGTGTTAAGCAGAAAAGAGGTTTCTCAAATGACAGCCTCAGACTCTTAGGAAAATTCAGTTGATCCCAATTTCTTTTCTCTTTGTACATGTTCCCTATAGACTTTTCCAGTGCACCCCCATGCAGATCACTGACTTGGGGAAATGAGGTTGTTTTACGCAAGGATTAATGTGTTAGGGCTTCCCTTGTGGTTCAGCTGGTAAAGAATCCACCTTCAATGCGGAAGACCTGGGTTTGATCCCTGGGTTGGGAAGATCCCCTGGAGAAGGGAAAGGCTGCCCATTCCTGTTTTCTGTCCTGGAGAATTCCATGGACCATATATACTTCATGGGGTTGCAAAGAGTCGGACATGATTGAGCGACTTTCACTTTTCACTATAACTTTTCCAGCTGTGTGGCGTTGGTAACATGTTGAACTGTAACTCACACAGACACACCATAGGAGTTGCTTTCCTTTCAGTGTCAGCATCTTACAGGCCATTGAGTTGTCACCAGGCTGGTGAGCTCTGAGATTTCTCTAGGGGTGACCAGCTGCTGCTTGCTTTTGTCGCTCGCAGACAATGATGACTCTTACAGTTCCTCTGCCACCATGGTCTCCAGGCATCTTCATGACCTTTTCAAGAAATAAGCTTGCACTGGGCTTCCCACAGGTGGCGCAGCGGTAAAGAATCTGCCTGCAGTGCAGGAGACCCAGGATTGATCCCTCTGTTGGGAAGATCCCCTGGAGAAGGGAACGGCAACCCACTCCACTATTCTTGCCTGGGAAATCCTATGGACAGACAGTCCGTGGGGTTGCAAAGAGTCAGACAGGACTGAGTGACTAACATACACACAGGCTTGCACTGAATATAAAATATGAGATGAGTGATTTATAATAGGTGACCGGAAAGGAAGGAAACACTGCCTTGCATAACTTTATAATGTTAATTTACATAGTCCCACCTCACAGCCTTCTCAGTATCTTTTCAAAGCACACAGAGAGAGATGTGAGATTTGGGTAAAAGCTAAGCTTGGATAAAAGTCCAAGTGCAAAGCTTAGCATTTTTCCCGTGGCAGGTGGTCTGCTGTGAGTGGCTGCATCAGACACCTCGGATAGGCCTTTTGAGTAGAAGGTCAGCTGAAAAGTAGAGCAGCACTTAGCCATTATTCAGAAGAGGAAGAGCGAATCACAAACGCCTTACAGACTCTGGTGAAATCCCCAGGGTGGGAGGACAGAGTTTGGGATAACAGGATAAAAATGCCCCAAGCCAGCGCTCTGTCTTTTCCAAATGCTCGAGGCAGCCTGTGCATGGGCAAGACGGGACGAGCCCTGAGAAAGACCTGACCTCAACCCCAGTTCCACTGCCTCTGAGCCGTACGGGCCCTGCAGGCAGCTTCCCTCCTGAGCCACAGTTCGCTCATCTGTAACATAGGGTAGCAGCATCATTATCCTCATGAGAATGTTTCAAGGTCAAATGGATGGGCGTATGTGACATCTCTTCACAAGCTATAAAGCACCACATGCTGGTTTTTTAAAAAAACGCTTTCCCAGAGAGTATTTGGCCCCACGGGACTCTATATGGTATCCTTGTTTGACAGGTAAGGAAGCTGAGAGTTGTGGACTACAAGATCAGGTGTATTACATTATTTGAAGATCAGAGATCACTAAAAAATGATATAAATTCTTTTATGACTACTGAAATGGCAGGGACATTTCTTGGAAAACAGCAGTAACTGGAATGGGAGAACCGGGATTGTCCCTGTGTCCTGTCCTAGGCTCCTAGAGACCTCTCTCTTGGCCACTTACCATGAGAGACGGTCGCTCAGCACCACACACCCGTGAATGGCAGAGCCCCAGCCCCACCCAGCCCGGCAGTTACCATCAGAAGTGTTGTTACCATCTTAAGGGAAGATTATTCTATGAACCAAAGAGCTTTCTTGTACAAAAGAGGGAAATCTTTGAGTTTCTATTGTAATAAGAATAGAATGCACATCCTTTGTTTTTTCAAAACAGCTAAGTTTTGTCAAATTATTGCATTCTTCATGTGTCTTAATGTTGCGCGTTTCTCTGAGTGGTGCATTTGGAAATACAAACAGAATGTTTTATTATGTTATCAGAGAATGGGAGGGGGAGCTTCCTCAAGTAAAAAAGCATTTTATTAATTGATTTTCCTTTTTTTTTCTTTCTACCTCTCATTTCAGAACGATTTGATCACCACTGTCCCTGGGTAGGCAACTGTGTGGGGAAACGAAACTACAGATTTTTTTATATGTTTATTTTATCTCTGTCTTTTCTGACAGTCTTTATATTTGCATTCGTTATCACCCACGTCATCCTTCGTAAGTATGCTGGCGAAATCAGATTACGTATGTAACCATTTGCCTGACTTCAGTTTTCTGATTTAATTTTGATTTAAGATTTTGGTCATTCTGGGCTCTCTTCTCTTTCTCCTTCTCCCTGCCCCCTCCTCACTTCCAGCTGCCCCCGCTTTCTGTTTCTCCCCTCCCT
>NW_011494720.1:7117950-7131401 GCF_000754665.1 Bison bison bison
TTCCCTCCCACCCCCATCTTCCGACAGCAGCTGCCAGGGGTGCCCCTGGATCAGACTCTTTCACTTACAAGACTTTCTCCTTGACACGTGGTCCCTGCTCCAACCTTGTGACTTCACTTTCTCTTCCGCTTAAGGGATCCCCAGGAGGAATCATCCCTACATTTTCCCAGAGGATAATGTGTTGTCATGATACCCATTGAAAAACAGAAAATTTTAAAAAATGTGAATCTACTTAAGCAGGAATTGTCACCCTCCCTAAAAAAAAAAAAAAAAAAATTGGGGATAAAGACTGAGCTTTCTTACACACAAATCTATAAATGTGAGATACACATTTGATAAGATGTTTAATTATCTGCCAGGACATTGGCAAGCTATGAAGGAGGCAACTTTATTAAAAATGAAATTGGGATATAAGTGATTTTAATATATATTTGCCTAAACGGCATTTTTCACTCCCCTTTCGAAAGTCATAACTTTGAACTCACTTTCCTATAATAGTGATGTGATGAGAAGGAAGCCACTTGGCTTTGACCTGTAAAGGTGAGCCTTTAAACTTCCTTTACAGCTCCATTAGCAACATTAAAGACCAGCATCACCTCTGTCCATATTCCTGAAGTACAATCATCTATTAGCAAGTCCAGAGCCTCTCTCTGGAATGTTTCTAGAAGTATCTAGACACACACCTCACTTTCTTCCCTGAAGCAGGGATTAGACCGCAGCGTGCTAAGACCAAATTTAGACACACACATTCTCTACTTGCTGTCTTGGTGGGGTTTGAATGGGGGCTGCGGGAAGCGGGTGGTATTGGAAGTTTCATGTTAGTTCTTTTTACTTTGGACCTTCATGGACTATTCCGAACTTTCACAGGCATTTTAAATCCTAGTTTCCATTCATTCTTTCCCAATCTTTTCATCTAAATGTAACACAAATTTGTAATATATGCATGAGAGCCATAACTTGCTGGGACAGCAGGAAGAGGATTATCACAGGTCAGAGATCCCCTTACCCTTCCACACCACCTGGGAAGGATGGCCCAAGGGCTCTCCGGGGCATCTGTTCTATTTTCAGAGTCTCAAAGTGGCAACAATTAACTAGGGTCCTCAGTTCAGTTCAGTTCAGTTGCTCAGTCATGTCCAACTCTTTGCAACCCATGGACTGCAGCATGCCAGGCCTCCTTGTCCATCAGCAACTCCCAGAGCTTGCTCAAACTCATGTCCATCGAGTCGGTGATGCCATCCAACCATCTCATCCTCTGTTGTCCCCTTCTCCTCCTGCCTTCAATCTTTCCCAGCATCAGGGTCTTTTCCAGTGAGTCCGTTCTTCACATCAGGTGGCCAAAGTATTGGAGTTTCAGCTTCAGCATCAGTCCTTCCAAAGAATATGTATGTATTAATAGACAGAAGAAGCAGTTGTTTACACAACTAGAGAAGAAAGAAGTACTGAAATTCCAACATATTTATGACACTGAAAAATAGTCTTTAAACATTACCTCTGATATCATCTTTAGCAACTTCAAAATGCCTACACATATATATAATCACACTGTATTTATGGCCTTGCCCCTACATTCTGGGTATCAGGCAGTTTTTACCCCACACATTAACTCTGGTAATACACACGCACTCTTTCACACACTGTGAAGCCTGTCACTTGCCAGCACAGTGGCATTTTCATCTCTGCTGCAGTCCATGGGGTCACAAAAGAGTCATACACGACTAAACAACAAAGTTTTGCTCATTCTGGTTTCAGCAAAATGGAGTTTGCTCTAGCTTATTCTGATATATTGTTAACCCAATCTTCCACCACCCCCTCACCCCGCCAAAAAAAAAAGCCTGCAAGTTACTGCAATGTTTTGGACAAAAGCAAATAGAGGTTTTCCTCTCCCGGTTCTGCACCCCCCCCACAACCCCCACTAAACAACCCCACCCCAACCCCTGATTTGTGCTCAAGAAGGGCAGAGGCTTTACATGACTCCGTGATCCTCCCTACGATTCTGGAAGCCATGGCAAAGGCATAGAGCTGTTTGAGAGCAGCTGGGGACCATGTCCCGAGTCCTCTCTGCCAGGAAGTGGGCTCTGAGAGGGGACACCGGATAGCCAGGGGTGGCCGGGGAGGAAGCCTGTCATCCAGAGATCACCAGGAAGGTGACGTCTGGATTTCCTTTTAGAGGAAGCAGAGCTTGAGAAAGCGATATGGTCTGGGTCCACCAGGGAAAGAGAAATTGTCTCTTCTTGTCCGTCCGTGTGCCTCAAGATTGCATTTGCTCTGAGATCTGCAGCACGTCCACGCCCCCCTGGCCTAGCAGGGAGGACGGGAACACCTCAAGCTTTCCTCATCAGTTCTTCAATCAGTTGGCATCCTTAGAGCACATGGCACATTCTTGGGCCTCCAAGGTGGCCAGTGGGCAAGAGGGGGTGGGAACTTGGGGAAGCACTGGAGCCATCTCACTGTTAGCCTCCCCCCAGCCAGCCTGGCTTCCGGTTCCACCGAGGGTCTGGAACAGACAACGCCACGGAGATGCGCTAGAACCAGTCCATGGGGTCTGTCCTGTTCGCTCATTTCACTGCCATGCCAAGGCCAGTTTATGTCCCCAGAAGATGGGGACCCAGGCTTGCCAACCCAAGGTAGGGCCACTAAAAGCTCCTCCATATGGGCTTTTCTTTCTCAAAAGCCTCTAACGCCAATACACAAAATAAAACCCGCTTTTTGTCAGATGCATCGTCACTCCGGCCCCTGAAGAAATGTTTTCTTGCATAGACAGTCTGTATTCACATGTCTCAAACCCCAAAGCAGTCAGCAATATAGACTTCGGGTTTATGAGTCTGTTTCCTCTGGGTGCAGAGAAAGGCGTCTTTGATACTTAGTCTAGCTTACAGGACGCCCAGGGTCAAACATTAACCAACTTCGGGGAAATAGTCTTTTGTAAAAGAAGAGAGAAAATAGCAGGTAGTATTCTATTTTCCTATTAAGATGAGGAAAACAAAGGAGTAATCAGAACTGTAACTTATGGGAAAGTGTGCAGACACCCATCTGCTTTCACTGGACAGATATCCTCCAATGTTGGGTCTACTTATGAATCTGCCATTTTCTTGTTGAATAACTTTGGTGGAATCTCACTGTCCAATCAGTATTGGAGCTCTTCCAAATGTAATTTTATTGATCTCGAGACACCGATTATTTTTCTATAGATGAGAGAGCTTTCAGCATGAAGGCTGTTTCTTGGAAGTGACGTCTGATTACTAAATTCTGTTTCATTCCCCCAGGTTCACAGCAGGCGGGATTCCTCAACGCTCTTAAGGACAGTCCTGCAAGATATCCTTTCCAGGCTGTAGTTTTTCCCCATGTTAACGTGTGAAGTATTGGACTGGCCTTCTCCTCAGTTACTTCATCTTGGGCCTTGGCTTTCCTTCTCATAAATCATATTCCTTCTCCTTCTGTGAAGCATCCAGAGAGCTTCTTGATATTCACCTGCATGAGTAACAGCCTGTGAATTGCTTAAACCTCAAAGTGACTCATTTAGCCTCATTGAAACTGCAGTGCTCTTTCGCTGGAAAACTAAGTGTGAATTCTTGCCCACCTCCAGAAACCCACACTGATTTGCATTAAGTCCAATTGGTTTATGGAGAAGCCAGGCTGAGTTCCAGCTGACTTCAATTTGATCAGCAGGTGGTCCCTACAAAATATTTATGGGCGTCCCTGTGTGGGACCCTTCTTGTTGCAGTCACATGGGGATTCTCTGACCCTCTGTGTAGGTTCCGTCTAGGGGTTCAGTTTGGTGTCTGGGCAGTATGGATAACCTGATTATTTCTCAAAACTGAACATCTGCGTATAGCCCTGAGTAGAGATGGTCAGTCTCAAGTCATTTGGATTCATCCCATCCTCCCAGACAGTGTACATAGGCATGTAGCATAGTAGTTTGAACTTCTTGAAAGAAAAACATTCACCCATGAAGTGCTTGAATGGTCCTCCGCACCCTCTCCTGCCCTCCTGGGTTTGACACTAATTGGTGTAGAGTCAGCCAGCTGGACACACTGACCCGGCTCCATCTGAGACCCAGCTGTCTGTCTTTTTCATATAACCAGTTAGACTGCATTTGGGCCTCCCTGGCGGCTCAGATGGTGAAGGATCTGCCTGCAATATGGGAGACCTGTACAATCCCTGGGTTGGGAAAGTCCTCTGGAGAAGAGAATGGCAACCCACTCCAGTATTCTTGCCGGGATAATCTCCTGGACAGAGGAGCCTGGCAGGCTATAGTCATGGGGTCGCAAAGAGTCGGACGGGACTGAGAAGCTACCCCTGGGAGTAAGCTTCATCTTGTGGCAGAGAATTCTTAAAGAATGAAGAATTCTGCTAAAATGTACATGTCATGACCATCATTTAGCTGTTAAGGTGAACCTGCTTGTGTGCCTAGAAGCTGGTTGTGTGCCTGTGTGTGTGTAGTAATAGTAGTGGTGGTGGTGGTGGTATTTAGTTAGATCTATGTGTCCTCTGTGTGTGTGTGTGTGTGTGTGTGTGTGTGTACTAAGATGGTACAAAGTGTCTCCTTTCTGGCACCTCTGTGTTTATGGGCAGCACAGAATGTTGGCAGTGAGCGCAGATTCTATAGTCAGTTGCTAATCTTTTAGAAAGGAGACGGGGACATATGAAGATATATGAAGCCTCTTGGCGAGTACATCTCACAGGTTTGTCCTGTCTTCTGCTAATGATCTGAGAAGCTAGAGTTAGCTAGAAGTTGGCCAGAAGTCAAGGTTTTGCTTAGAATGAAATTCTCGGCCTCTGTGGCTGCTAAAATCAGGTCCTTTGGGAAATGCCGTCTTTGTCGGGCGAGCATCCTCCTCCATCATCACCTCTCTGTGTCCTTTGTTTTCAAGGCACATTGCTTTGGCATATCTCATAGCCAGGCCTTGACTTTTCTTTCCTGAAGAAGAGGCTTGTCTCGGTCTTTCAGGAAATCAGTTCCATTATGAAAATGTGCTGCTCTTGTTAAGTTTAATAAATGCAACTCAGAACCGGCCTTGAGGTCTTAGGCTGCCAGCTGGAATGCTTCCTGAAGCCTCAGGAGTGTGGCAGCCTCAGCCACCTCCCCTCCCCTGTCCCCGGGCACCTGTGTCTCTCCTGAGACCGTGGGTCTGTGCTGGATGCCCAGGAAACATTTCAGACCATGGCAGTGGTCAGTGAAGGGACTCCTCTCCGCGGGGTTTCCCTCATGGCTCAGATGGTAAAGAATCTGCCTGCAATGCAGGAGACCTGGGTTCGATCCCTGGGTCAGGAAGATTCCCTGGAGAAGGAAATGGCCACACACTCCAGTATTCTTGTCTGGAAAATCCCATGGACAGAGGAGCCTGGCGGGCTACGGTCCATGCAGGGTTGCAAAGAGTCGGACAAGACTGAGTGACTAACACTTTCCCTTTCTCAGCGGGGAGGGTGGAGAAGGGTTGACCTGAGCCTGGGGCATTTCAGCTGTTCGTTCTCCTTTGGGTCCCGCAATTCCCGCTGGAGCAGAGAGGAGCTGGGTGATTGGGTTTGTTGTTGCTGGGTCTTCCTGGTATCTGCTCCAGACCTCCTCACTCGAATCGTAATCCCAGAGAAGGCGTCACAAAGAAGGACAGGCAGCGAGTCCTCGTCTAGAGTAAGAGCCTTTTAATTTCCGCTCTGCCACAATTAATAAGGTCTGGGGTCCTTTCTTTTAACTCTTCTGTATCTTAATTGCTTGACCTGTAATTGTGAACTGCCCCGAACTTGACAATGCTAAGCTGACAAATTCAAGGACATGGAACATAAGGGAGAATGCTGGACACCAGAGCAGTGCTTCTGTGCAAGACAGAAGTGATTTCAGAGAGGCTTCTTTTTGTGGCACTATCTGCAATGGGCAGGCTCTGCCGGAACGTCCTCCTAGAGCACACACGTCTGCTTGTTCTCATGGTTGACTGTGCCTGTCGTCTATGTCATCAAAAGCACCGTGTTCCCCAGCAAGGGGAGCAGACAAATGGTGCTGGGAGAAGGAGCGACAGTGTATCTGAGTGGCATGCTGTTCATATGGAAAGGGGAGGAAGGAGAGAAATGCGCTCATTTGGTTTAGAGCAAGTTTTAGCTGATTTTCCTTTGAAATATCATTCTCAGGTAGAGGTAAAGAGTTTCTCCTGTGGCCCAGTTCTTGAAAACTCATGAAAATCTCAACCACTGACTTTCCAAACAGCATTGCCATATACAGGGCTGACCCTCTCCAGCAACAACCTGGCGTTTTCCCCTTTTGTGGGTGCTCCCCAGGCGTGTCCTCCACATTCGGGAGCTTGGCAGTCACAGCTGTGATAGCACAAGGGCTCCGAGTGCATGACCGGCCCCTTCCGGCCTCCAGACACACCTCCAAGGCTCCCTGGCACATCCAAGCCAGGGCCTGCTCTCGGAGTGCCAGCTGTATCAGCTCCCAGCTACTGTGTAGCAAATAGCCACAAATGTAGTGACTTAAAGCAAATGGAAATTTACCATCGCCCAGTTCTGCAGACCAGAAGTCCAGTAGGCTTGGCTGATTGCTACCCTAGATCCAAGGCTGAAACCATGGTGAGTCCCGCAGGAGAGCATCCTCTTCTGGCTCGTTTAGGTACTTGACTAAAATCATGGGGTGTAGGACTGAGGTTCCTTTCCTGGCTCTGTCCCCTGATTCCAGACTCCCTCTGTCTTCAAGCCCAGTACCGTGGGAGCTCACACTCTGCATCTCTCCTGCCTTGTCTGCTCGCGTCTCTGACCTCAGCCAGAAAGACTCTCTGCTTTTAAGGAGAGGACTCACCCAGATCATTCAGGAAAATCTCCCTGTCTCTAGGGTCAGGACCTTCAGTCTACAAACTCCCCTTTGCCATGTGCATAAAGTATTCACAGATACCAGGGATTAGGGCATCTTTTGGGAGGCCACTATCCTGTCTACCCCACAAGCCCTCAGGTAAGGGGTACCCCAGGAATCAGGCACTCATGTGCAGGTGGGTTTGAGAGGACTTTTCTCTGAACCTATTTGGGAAGCTCACTAGAAGTCACCGGGTCATGTTTTTTTTTTTTAATATTTGTTTATTTAATTGCTCCAAGTCTTAGTTGCAGCATGTGGAATCTTTAGATGTGGCATGCAAACTCTTAGCTGTGGCAGGTGGGACCTTGGTTCCCCAACCAGGGATTGAACCTGGGCACCCTGCATTGGTCCAGAGTCCTCGCCACTGGACCACCAGGCAAGTCCCCACCAGGTCACTTCTGTGTCTTCCTTCCCTACCTTTTCTGTCCTTCTGTTAATCTAGGAGAGAGGGGATGGGAGACAAAAAATGGATGGGCTTTTGAAAATGTATATATATATATAATACATATATAAATATACATACATTTATACATAGGTATATCTATACTCACTATATGCACATATGTGTACATATGTGTATATGTGAGGGAAGCCAGGTGGCGCTAGAGGTAAAGAACCCATCTGCCAATGCAGGAGACATAAGAGATTCGGGTTCCATCCCTGGGTCAGGAAGATCCCCTGGAAGAGGGCATGGCAACCCACTCCAGTACTCTTGCCTGGAGAATCCTGGCGAGGATCCTGGCAGGCTCTGGTCCATAGGGTCGCAGAGTCAGACACGACTGAAATGACTTAACACACATATACACACCTGTGTATATATGTGCATGTGTATGTGTCTACACACACATAGAAGAATACACACACACACACACACACACATGTATCTCCACCCTGAGTTCAGGTTGAAAATGTTAGTAGAATGCCTCAGGAGGTCCTTGTTGAATTAGCCAGCCCTTCACAGGGTGTGGGGACCATTATTATCTAACTTGACTCCTGCTGACTTGGTCCCCACTTGGTTTTGTGGGACCTCCTGATCTACTGTCGCTCTGGGCTCCTACCTGGAGAAAGATGCCCTAAAGCTGAAGCCTGAATATCCCAGGGAGCTGCCCAGCCAAGCTACAGACCCTCCGATCAAACCACTCCATTTCTCTCTCGGGGAAAAGCAGAACCAAGAGCAAGGTTGAGGAGGAAAGCGACGCAAAGCTGCCCAGTAGGAGGTGAGGAGCAGGGAGGGGACGTGGCGGCCTGGGCAACGCTCCCAGCCCGGATCTTCTTTATTTTTTTCAGAAGTAGTGGAGCATTTGGGGAATGTCAGACATATCCATACATCAAAGTGAGGTGTTTCTTCTTTACAAAGCACAGACACTTTTTAGGTGTGCCTTTCACACTCCTCCCCAAGCAATGCTCTGTCCTGACCAGGTACTTGCTGTTTGAAATACATGTTTTGGTGGAGAGTTCCTCTAATTGAGTGAGTCTCTTAAGAAGTGCTGAGTTTTGATGTTTTATCATAAATTCATATTCCAGAAGAAAAAGTATGCTTTGGGTCCTACTGGGTTATGATGTATTTTTGAAAAACAAAACAAAACATTAACTTCTGGTTATAAGGGATAACTGTCTTCCCTGGTGGCTCAGCAGTAAAGAATCCACCTGCCAATGCAGGAGATGTGAATCAATCCCTGGGTCAGGAAGATCCCCTGGAGGAGGGCATGGCAATCCACTCCAGTAATCTGGCCTGGAGAATCCCATGGACAGAGGAGCCTGGCGGGCTATAGTCCATGGGGTCACAAAGAGTCAGACACAACTTAGCAACTGAACAACATGAGTAATAAGTAAGGCTGGAGCCCCTCAGGTTGCTTGTTCAGTATTTCTGGCTCCTGCCATTCCTCCAGACACCTGTATGACTTTGGAAGCGGCCTGGAGGTGGCTGGGTGGAAGCTTGTAAGGGCAGCTTTTAGTGCAGAGAAAGGTGCGTGAACCACCAGGGCTGTTCAGGAATGGCAGGCCTGGGGAGGACAGGTCGCAGGGACAGAGGGCCTCAAAAAGAGGATTCATCCTGCTGATCAGGGTGCTTGGAGATTCCAGCATCAGATAGCTGTTAAACTCCGTCGCTCTAGCTCCCTCCCTCTGCCGAGGCGCTAGAAGTTTGGGAGTCTCTTTTGAGGTGGTTGATTTATGATGGATGAGACTGATGTGTGAAGTTTAACACTCATAGAAGCTGTCTTCTGATGACAGCAGCACAGCCCACGGCGTGTCCTCACCAGACCTGCAGTCTGTGTGCGAACAAGAATTTGCAAAGCACCGAGTTCTTAAACAAGAGGAGGTTTTCTGGCTAAATTGCCCGAACCCAGGAGTGTCCAGGGCAGCCTTTGCAAGTGACCCCTGCAGAAGTGATCTCAGGCAAGAATTTAAAACATTTCAGTAGCCTCCGGTCTGATCTCCTGACCATGATACAAACCAGGCAAATGTTTCTCACTGTGGATGTCATCTGCAAAATATCCAACTCAAAACAGCGTCGTTGATGAGAGAGAGAGATTAGAAACCAAAACAGCAAAGTAGCCGGGACTCAAAAAATACTGCTGTGAATAACGGGAACGTGGATAAACTAAAAGCTTGTCATCGGGCCCACGTGGAGCCAGCCAGGCCTTTGGGAGAAGAGCATCAGCCAGCTTGTTCAGGAAGTGTCCGGAGGGTGGGGTCTGGTTCCAGTGCAGGTGAGGAGGCGGGCAGGGGATGCAGGTGGGAAACAGGGGCAAGGAGAGAGGGAGCGTCATCAGTGGCTGGGGTGAGAATGCCTGGCTCTGACTCGTTGGCCAGCACTGCACAGGCCCTTCCCCGGCTGCGCTTTGCCCTGCCAGTGTGGAGGGAGGGACCACCAGAATCACCCTTGATTCTGGTGCACAGGAGCACACCCAGCCTGGAGCATTCCCTTTCCTCTTCCTCCTCCCTCTCCACCTCCCATTGCCTGTCCTGGCTCCCTGTGACCGCTTTCTCCCTTTGGTCTCTGCATCAGAGAAGCACAGGCATGTGGTGGCTTCCCGGACTTTCAGCGCCCCCTTCCCCGCCTCCCCTGGGGGAAGAGATGGAAGGAGAATCTCCTCCAGGGCAGCAGTCTTCATTCCCCCAGCCAGGTGGGTCCGGCAAAGGAGGCCCTCCCTGTATCTGCTTCCTTCCCAGTCATTGTACTGAACACCCACCACGTGCAACACCTGCCAGGGTGATAAAGCCTAGAACAATCCGACAGCCCTGAGCTTCGAAGCACATTGACCAGAGGCCAGAGCAGCCACGGGTGGCAGGGTGACTCATTCTTCTCAATGAACGTCTGCGGATGCCAAGATCTGAGCTCTGACTCTGGTTTCTGAAAAGCAGAGTAAGTCTTCAGTGGCATAAAAATGCCACAGTGTGCCCAGAGGAGGGGACAGTTCCAGAAGGAGCCTGCACCTCCTGCAAGGAAGTCAAGAGGCTTCGGCAGATGGCATGTGCACAGGGCTGCGGTTCTAACCGGGATGAGTGTGGGGTGAGTAGGGGAGGCAGGAGGCTGTCTGCAGGGCTGGAGCCGGGCTTGGGTTCACTCCTTCACTTGGCACGGTTAGCAAAGCGAGCACTGGGAGCCCTAATAGTGTCAGCACCCAGATGCTGTTACAAATGCACACACACACACACACACACGGTGCAGGGCTGGGAGAGGGCACCATGATGGCTGAGCCCTGCCTGGGGGCCCAGATTGCACTTATTTCACAGCACTGTCTGACAGGCACCCATGGCCTGATGGACACCATTCTATTTTAGTGGAATTTGGTGGAAGGCTTGGAGTTGGCCCAGGGGCTGTCAGAAAGGGGGCACCTGGGGCCAATGGAAAATTCATGAAGACAGGACAGTTCAGTTCAGTCGCTGTCGTGTCTGACTCTTTGCGACCCCATGGACTGCAGCACGCCAGGCTTCCCTGACCATCACCAACTCCCAGAGCTTACTCAAAGTCATGTCCATTGAGTTGGTGATGCCATCCAACCATCTCATCCTTTGTTGTCCCCTTTTCCTCCTGCCTTCAATCTTTCCCAGCTTCAGGATCTTTTCCAATAAGGCAGTTCTTTGCATCAGGTGGCCAAAGTATTGGAGTTTCAGCTTCAGCATCAGTCCTTCCAATGAATGTTCAGGACTGATTTCCTTTAGGATGGACTGGTTGGATCTCCTTGCAGTCCAAGGGACTCTCAAGAGTCTTCTCCAACACCACAGTTCAAAAGCATCAATTCTTCAGTGCTCAGCTTTCTTTATGATCCAGCTCTCACATCCCTACATGACTACTGAAAAAACCATAGCTTTGACTACATGGACCTTTGAAGGCAGGACAGGTCTTCACTCACCCAGCTCTCAGGGCCCATCCATTCTAGGGTCTGATGATGCTCAGGGGGCCCAGGAAAAGATAGGACAGGTGCCTGAGATCTCCCAGCAGGATCTCACAGGGAGGTTAATGACCTCCATTTAAGCTCAGCGGCATTTCCAGAACTAGAGCTCAGCCCCCTCCACCCAGGAAACTGAGACTCTCCCCTGCTGCCCTGACCAGGCGGATGAAGAAGCAGATTATGTCTCAGAAGATTGCAGAGGGGGCATGAAGTTTGGGGTTTTTTAAATCACCCAACTGATACAGGAACATATTCTCACAGAATGAATTTTAGTCATCAGGATAAAAAGGAAGTTTTGCCCTTATCATTCTGTAGACTCCTTGTGGGGTTTTGTGAGTCTTCCCATACAATCTTCTCAGAGTTCAAATGCGTATCCTGTATGTGTGTATTCATACACAGCAGATGGGGGGACTGCTTTACCTAAAGGGAATCATACATACCCTTTGAATTGTTCTACAATTTCATTTTCAAATATTTTCTGAAGGCGTGTCAACACATAGATGTCATTCTTCTTTCAACTGTTTAGTAGAATTCCAGAGTATAGATGAACCATAATGTATTCTTCTATAAATGGCTGTTTAGACTTTTTTTTTTTTACTACTCAGAAAATGAGGTAGTGGGTTTTCTTGTATGTATCTCTTTGTGCACAAGCGTTAGTGTTTCTCTAGGGTTGACAACTAGATGTAGAGTCACTGAGTTAGACACTAACATAGTTTAAATACTGATTGTGGTGGTGGCTTAGTCGCTCAGTCATGGCCAACTCTTTGTGACTCCATGGACTGTGGCCCGCCAGGCTCCTCAGTCCATGGGATTTTTCCAGGCAAGAATACTGGAGTGGGTTGCCATTTCCCTCTCCAGGGGATCTTCCTGACCCAGAGATCAAACCTGGGTCTGCTGCACTGCAGGCAGATTCTTTACCGACTGAGCCACTGGGGAATATTGTCCCCTGAATCGAGTGTGCCAGCCCATGCTCCATTTCTCCCCACCTTCACCCATGTCAGTGACAATCTCGTCAGGACTGTGATTTTGCCAATTTGATGGGGAGGGAAAAAAAAATAGTTGTTTTAATTTCCATTTTCTGGATAATAATCAGCTTGCACATATTTCCATGACTGTTGACCCTTTTTCTCACCTCAGGGCCAGTTCAAACTCTTTGAACGTTTTTCCGTTGGGTTGTTTGTTCTTTTCCTATTAACATGTTTTTTGTATATTCTCAGTAATAATTTTATAACTAGCTTTTTCCAGTATTTTTTTCCCAACCTGTCACTTGCCTTTTAACTTAACTTTTTAACCAAAAAGTGTAATTTATTAACAAATTCTATCTATAAATCTCATCCTACATGGCTCCTGGGCTTCCCTGGTGACTCAGTGGCAAAGAACCCATCTGCCAGTGCAGGGACTTGAGCTCGATCCCTGGGTTGGGAAGACCCCCTGGAGGAGGGCATGGCGACCCACTCCAGTACTCTTGCCTGGAAAATTCCATGGACAGAGGAGCCTGGTGGTCTGCAGTCCATGGGGTTGCTAAGAGTCAGACACGACTGAGTGACTTTACTTTCACTTTTCACTTTCACGCATTAGAAAAGGAAATGGCAACCCACTCCAGTGTTCTTGCTTGGAGAATCCCAGGGACGGGGGAGCCTGGTGGGCTGCTGTCTATGGGGTCGCACAGAGTCAGACACGACTTGACTTGACTTCGCAGCAGCAGCAGCAGCATGCACCTCTATGGAGAAGGAAATGGCAACCCACTCCAGTATTCTTGCCTGGAGAATCTCATGGGTGGAGGAGCCTGGTGGGCTGCAGTCCATGGGGTCACAAGGAGTCAGACACGACTGAGTGACTTCACTTTCACTTTTACATACCTCTATATAAAAAGGTGAAAGTGGAGAGTGAAAAAGTTGGCTTAAAGCTCAACATTCAGAAAACGAAGATCATGGCATCCAGTCCCATCACTTCATGGGAAATAGATGGGGAAACAGTGGAAACAGTGTCAGACTTTATTTTTCTGGGCTCCAAAATCACTGCAGATGGTGACTGCAGCCATGAAATTGAAAGACGCTTGCTCCTTGGAAGGAAAGTTATGACCAACTTAGATAGCATATTCAAAAGAAGAGACATTACTTTGCCAACAAAAGTTCATCTAGTCAAGGCTATGGTTTTTCCTGTGGTCATGTATGGATGTGAGAGTTGGACTGTGAAGAAGGCTGAGCGCTGAAGAATTG
>NW_011494720.1:7131524-7155696 GCF_000754665.1 Bison bison bison
GGCATCACTGACTCGATGGACGTGAGTCTCAGTGAACTCTGGGAGTTGGTGATGGACAGGGAGGCCTGGCGTGCTGCGATTCATGGGGTCGCAAAGAGTCAGACTCGACTGAGCAACTGATCTGATCTGATCTGATATAAGCATTTCAGAGAAGGCAATGGCACCCCACTCCACTACTCTTGCCTGGGGAATCCCAGGGATGGGGGAGCCTGGTGGGCTGCCGTCTATGGGGTTGCACAGAGTCGGACACAACTGACGAGACTTAGCAGTGGCAGCAGCAGCATATAAGCATTTAAGAGAAAGGATTGGAAAGATTGAAAGACGATGGCCCAGTGATCCAGTCTGAAGGTTCCTGGTAACTTGATCTTCAATGTGTCTGTTGTGTAAATCATCAGAAAGTCGGCACCCCCAACCCCAGACTCAGTGACGGGCCCTCAAGTGACAGGAACACAAGCTATAGTTTCTTATTTCTGTCTAAGGATTAGAGAGTCACCAAATTGATGAGAAAAATAGGCTGACAAGTTCCTGAACCTAAATATCTAAGAGTATTAAAGGCTGATGTAGACATTCCACGTGGAGAACAAAGGGGTCTGTTGTTGATGTCTGCTCATCCATCAGAGCCCTTCCTGTAAGTGAGCATGGCCTATCTTACCATCATTTTTAGAAAAACTAAAGGACAAAAAGATTACCCATATCATCTGTTCCTTGTATTTTAAGTATCAGAACCTCAGACAGAGACCTGAAGCAGAAAAAGATACAGGAAGACCCAGGGGTGGGTGGCCAGTGCCCACCGAGAAAGGCCGCCTGGCACCAAGTCACACCCCAGTCACATACGGAAAGGGTGCTCAGAGCGGAAAGGGTCCAAGGCAAGCATCCCCTGGCCGTTCTAGAATCTGGGGATTTTGGTCAATGAGGAAATTCACATGAAATACAGACTTTTCAAAATAAACCGTTATCTGGATTTGGCACTTGGCAAAAAAATATCCTGTGGCCAGCCTGGCGGCTGGAATGTGGGGAGCTGGGCCATGACATGTCAGCAGAGACAAGTTCTTCCCCCGGGGCAGTGCTGAGGCTGTGGGACTGGTGAACGGGGTGTGATGTCGTGGGCAGTCTCAGCCGTGCTGTCGGAGCTCTGAGGCCTCAGAGTTAGGGCCTGTCGTGGGACGCTCCATGGCCTGGGGCCTCGGGAAGCTCTTTCTCTCCTGCAAGTCTGGAGACCATGTTCTGTTCTGCTGTGAATTGCTGTCTGAGTTTTTATAAGTGGCTTGACTTCTCTGGGCCTTAGCTCTTCATTTTACAAATAAGTATTTTGTCAAATGAAAGGATTAGGATAAATCAGGACATCTTTAGTTAGAGTTCATGACTATCCACGGAGAGGCATCAGGGGCGTTTTTAAGCCTCCTGAAATTTTAAGAAAAAAAAAGTGTCTGTGTGAACGTTGTTTTACTTTGCCAACAAAGATCTGTCTAATCAAAGCTAGGGTTTTTCCAGTAGTCATGTATGGATGTGAGAGTCAGACCATAAAGAAAGCTGAGTGCCAAAGAACTGATGCTTCTGAACTGTGGTGTTGGAGAAGACTCGTGAGAGTCCCTTGGACTGCAAGGAGATCCAACCAGTCCATCCTAAAGGAGATCAGTCCTGAATATTCATTGGAAGGACTGATGCTGAAGCTGAAACTCCAACACTCTGGCCACCAGATGTAAAGAATGACTCATTTGAAAAGACCCTGATGCTGGGAAACGGTGAAGGCAGAAGGAGAAGGGGATGACAGAGGATGAGATGGTTGGATGGCATCACAAACTCAATGGACATGAGATTGAGTAAGTTCTGGGAGTTGGAGATGGACACGGAGGCCTGGTGTGCTGCAGTCCATGGGGTCTCAAAGAGTTGGACATGACTGAGCAACTGAACTGAACTGAAATGAAGGTTAAAAATCTTTGGTTCCATGACCTCTCACCTTTTACAATTCCCCAAATACTGAGGTGCCCTCATCATTGTGCCCGGCAATATTTCTGCATCTTTGCCAGGCCATCTCTTCTTGCTTACTTTCCCATGGGCAATCCTGAGGGTGGGGAGCTTACCTTCCCCCACTGTCCTGAGTGCAGGGCTGGGTGCCCCAAAAGGCACAGAGCAGGCATTTCTGGGATCGTGTGGAAGCCCGAGGAGGGACACCCACCCACCGGCACTTTTAGTCTTTTTCAATTCCCTAGCCATCTAGCGAGCACCTCGGCGTGCAGCAGGTTGAGCTGGGGTCTAGGGGCATTTGAAGCCATACTCTTGGCCACGGAGGAGGCTCTTGTCTTCTTGGGGGCTGGGGAAGACACATGGAGGCTGGCAGAGGTCACTGCTGTGCTTTGAAACATCTTTGAGGCAGTAAACATCCAGCTGCTTATTAAATTGGCTCCTGCTGCTGTTGGCCTATTTCCACTCATGTCTTTTTTTTTTTTTTTTAATCAGTAAATGGGTTTTGATACATTAAAGCAGAATTTATGTTTCTTAATCTTATTATGGTGTAGATGTTTTCAGCATGAAGCTGTCGGGTCAGTGAGAGTATGCATTCTTCAAATATTCAGTCTGAGTGAATTTGAGGGGGGTGCAGTCTTTAAGGTGCCATGGGTTTGAGAATCCCTGATAAAAAGGGTCCCCATCTCCCCCAGCTGAGGTTGGGAACAGCCTAGAGCTGCCTGTCCCTCAGCAAGAATCAGGAAAGGACCCGGCCTTCCACACTTTCAAGGTTCAAATCCCTGCTCTGCTGTTTCCTATGCAAATCACGTAACTGCTTCCTGCCTTGGTTTCCCTACGGGTCCAGTAGGAATCAGACTTCTCACTGCGTTGCTCTCAGGATTGAGTGAGTTATTGCACATGAAGCCTTTGGAGCAGGGCCTGACACACAGCCAGTGATGCCAGCATTGTTAGGAATGGCGATGACTGTTCCTCCAGACGTCCTGTGGGCAATGGGGCAGCTGTGGGCAGGGAGTCGGAGGGGGCTGCATCTCACATCCTACCTGGAATCCATGTCGTTTTGACCCAGCTGTGAGCTAACAGTGGAGCTGCATTCTGTTATTTATAAAATGTTTCCAAAGCACATGAGATACTAATATAGAACACTGCATATTTGTGGGGGGAGGGGTGGCTATAAACCTTTAAAATGCCACATCTGCTGGTAACAATGCCTCCTTTTGGAGGTAATCCCGTCAGTGGCATTGCAAAAGGAACAGCAGGTGCGGGGGGAGCCGTAGCCACGCTAGATGCTATGACCCCCCTCCACCTTCACATGCTAGCTCTCATATGTTCACGGATGGATATTACATATGTTTGACAGGCCCATCGTTCTGCCTGGATTGTAAACTGTTCATGACACATAAGTATTTCTGAGACCGTAGATGGGCTCTTCGTGTGTGTGTATGTGTGTGTGTGTGTGTGTGTTAGTCGTTCAGTAGTTTCCGACTCTGCGATCCCATGGACTGCAGCTCACGAGGCTCCTCTGTCCGTGCAATACTCCAGGCAAGAAGACTGGAGTGGGGCGCCAGTCCGGGCTCTTCGTGTGTGATTCAGTAAATAAATCTTTTGGTTCATTCTTCATTCTCTTTCCTAGCCTGTTTCCATTCCGTTTGTCACTTCCTCTTTGACCTCTCTGCCCTCTTGATTTTCCCTTCTGGCCTGCGCAAGCTCCTTGCCAGCGTCAGCTTTTCTCACACCACCCAGTTCTCCAGACTCAGGCTTCCTTGTCAGTTGCCCTGGGCTGCACTTCGCCTCTGCTTCCCAGCCGGTGCGGGCAGGGCTCCCGTGTCGCCGCCTCCCCCCATCTGTGCCCTTTTGGGTGGGGAGATGAGGCTGGGAGGAGGGGCGTCTGTGAGCCCTGACCTGCGGGCAGGCAGTTGAGGACAGGATCATCTGCTATCTGAGCCACCGTCCCCGTGTCCCATGTGCAGCGAGACCTCCACCGTAACCGTTTGTCTCCCTGGGTAACCCTGGCAGAAATCAAAGGGTTGCCCAGGCTGGTGGCAGGGCTCTGCTTCTCTCCATCTCTCTCTTCCCCCTCCGATCCTCCCTACCACTCTGTCCTTACCCACTTTTCCAGAATCCACCATAGACCCTCTTCTTGGGATGTGCGGCTCCTCCTCCACCCCGTTCCCCTCCCTCCTCCGTGAGGACCGGGTGGACGCCCGGAGCACTGCCTGTTGGATCTGTAAGACCCCCACTGCTCAGGCTGTTGGCATCTTGGCCAGCTGGGCATCATTCTCTTGAAATGTGCTTTTAATTTCTGAGTATGGCTCTTCGGAGACCTTGCAATTTCTAGAAATTTAAACCTTAGAAAGAAAGGCAAAGCACGTCTCCACGAGACCCAGTGGTTTATTCTGACGTTGAAAGTCAGTCAGCAGGCGGGAGCCCATTCATGCCCCTGTTTTGCGTGCAGCCAGACAGTGGCATTTGTTAATCGTGACGTGGCAGATGGTGGCATTGCCCCAGCTGATATATTCGTTTCTCTGGTCCAAAGAAATTATATCCAAACCTGAAAAAAATAAATGGGGATATATTACAGCATGATCTACAGCTTCCATCCTTGGAAGCATGAGGCAAGCACAAGTATTTTCCTTTCTCTGGCCTGTCATTTATCAATGGCAAATGCGTGATGTATATTTAAACTCCCAGACCTCTGACAATTGTTTTTTTTTTTGCCCCTGAGATCCATCTGTATCTTGTAAATAGAATCTTATCAATATTTGTGGGACAGAAAACTTCTCTAGTCTTTTCAAATGGCCACACTCTTGGTTGATTTATCTCATCTGTTGAAGAATGCAAGGCTTTTTTTCCCCTTTGGTTTTAGCATATCTTGTGGAACTCACAGCTCCCCATCACTCAATGTCTGGTGTGGATCCAAGTTTCCTAGTTGCCTGTCAAATAGCTGAGGACAGCCCTATGTGTCAGGGTTGGCTGAGGGGCTGGGATAAGGTCCCCTAAAAAAAACCCCACTCATCCTGATGCCACACTGAGAAATGCCCCTGCAGGGTCAGAAGCCCATCCGCAATGGGAGTGGGCATCCCATGGGGGAAAGGGCCATCCAGGGAGGGAGACAGCCAGGAAGATAAACTCTGCCCAGGTTCCAGTCACCCGCGGTCAGCCCTGCAAGTGGCTGTCACAGCCTCAAATCAGGTCAGCAGAGAAACTTAGTGCTCCAGCCCAGCTTTCAGAAGCCAAGGGTAGAGGTCGCGATTGAAGTGAGATTCAATATTGAGTCCATTCAGCAAAGACCCGGGCCGCTGCCCATGCCAACCAGCATGCTCCCTGGTTTTGCTGCCACTGCCTGTGGCTGCACAGTGGGTCACGAGGAAGGTGCCAAGGTCAGGCGGGGAGGACAGTCAGGAACTGCCGACCGTGAGAAAGGAACGAGGCCTGTTCAGCGAGCCCACCAGTCCCCTGCTGGGCATAAACGCTGCACCGTGAAGGAGGATGTGGTCTTGTTCCTGCCCCGGAGGGTCTTCCCTGGCTGGGAGACCACCGATGCCAGGCTGAGTGAGGGCCTGTGGGTGGCTCCTGTCCAGATCTCATTCACCCGCTCCCCTGGGGCCCTGAGAACGTCACGTCCTGCCAGTTCACCTCCTTGACTCCAGATACCGTGCTGGAGGCCGTGGTCTGCTTCTTCTCTGTCTGGTCCATCGTGGGGCTCTCGGGTTTCCACACGTACCTGATAAGCTCCAACCAGACCACGAATGAAGACGTAAGTTCCTGTGGGGTGGGGCATGGGCATGTTCTTTGGTGGGAAATAGAGAAAGAAGAGGTGGGGGCCGCCAGGTCTTCCAAGTTCCCTTTCCAGATGTGAGCCCCTGGAAGCAAAGAGCCTGCGGGAGAAGTATTTTCTGACACCCATCTCCAATTTCTCTATCGAAAATCATCACATTGTCCTGACCACACCACTTAGCTACTCAGATCGGCTGGCTGCCCCCTAATTACGAGGCCTGAGGTGGGCTTCTGCTCTGTTCCTTTGTAATGTTTTGGGAGCAACTTGCCACCCTACCCCACTGAAGAGACAGTGCAGGCTGGCTTCTCGCAGATAATGATTCCATCATATTTTGGGAGGCGACTGCCCTGACCCAAAATTTAAACTTTTGTCTAGGATTATCTGCCTGTATTTAATGATGACAGAGAGGAGATATAAAACCAGAAAACCTAATGTTGGAAAATGTTTTGTCATGACCCTGGTCCCTTCTGCTCTGAATATTTGGATTCTGAGAGAAGTTTCTGCCAGTACATGAACTAAATTCTCAGAATTAGTCAGATTGCCTTAAAGACTTGAAAAATTAGTGCTGATGAGATGCATGAGTTCAGAGACTGTTAAGACAATTACATGTGGTTGGTAACTAAGAACATCAGAAATGCTCTGCAGGAGTATTTAGGAGCTGAATCCAGGCTATCAATGAGCAATTGGAGGAGGCACGTTCCCCCATTATTTCCATTACTATTTATCACACTAAATGTAACATGAAAACAGCCTCCACTGGTGGGACATCCCTGGTGGTCCAGTGGCTAGGACTCCACCTTCCAAAGCAAGGGATGCGGGTTCAAACCCTGCTCAGGGAGCTGAGATCCCACAAGCCTCATGGCCAAAAAAAGCAAAACATAAAACAGAAGCACTATTGTAAAGACTTTAAAAATGGTGTTTAAAAAAAAAAAAAAAAGATCTCCACTGGCTTATGTGAACTGGCCTTTAAGTACCAGGTTGTGGAAATAAGAGATTATTCTCCCCAGAGAATGCTACTTCTCCCCCTGGTCTGACCTGCTGTTTGGGGACATTTCCAAGTTTAGAGTAAATGCCAGTTGTCCTTGAGAAAAGTACCTCGGTTTCTCCTGCTGAAGAAATGAGTAAAGACCATCGCATTTTTTATGGACTTCTCATGGTCCGATTGACCCAACCTGGGGCATTGGTGCGAGGCAAAGTGTGTCACTGACTGTCCTTTTCTTTCAGATTAAAGGATCTTGGTCAAATAAAAGAGGTAAAGAAAATTACAACCCCTACAGCTACGGAAACATCTTTACAAACTGCTGCGTTGCGCTGTGTGGACCAATCTCTCCAAGGTAAGATTCAGACAGCTTTTGTTGTTGTTCAGTCATTCAGTCGTGTCCGACTCTTTGCAACCCCCGTGGACTTCAGCACTCCAGGCTTCCCTGTCCTTCACCATCTCCCAGAGCTTGCTCAAACTTATGTGCTTCCCTGATGGCTCAGCTGGTAAAGAATCCACCTGCAATGTGGGAGATCTGGGTTCAGTCCCTGGGTTGGGAAGATTCCCCTGGAGAAGGGAATGACTACCCACTCCAGTATTCTGTCCTGAAGAATCCCATGGACTGTATAATCCGTGGGGTCACAAAGAGTCAGACACGATTAAGCGACTTTCACTTTCACTGTGTCCACTGTGTCTGTGATGCCATCCAGCCATCTCATCCTCTGTCATCCCCTTCTCCTCCTGCCTTCAATCTTTCCCAGCATCAGGGTCGACCCAGGGAAGTGCACAAACTTGTGTGTTAGCAGAGGCCTCAGGCGGCCACTGTGGAAACCGCCGGCCAGGTCAGCTCTCTGCTCATGCTTCAGAGACACAGCCTTAAAGAAATAGAGATGTGACTTGTGTTATGCTTGGCATAACATTCCGCTGAATTTGTGTCAAGTTTGGGGAAAATCCCCTCAGGATCAAAATAGGGAAACTGAGGCACGGGACACCCCCCTCCATGAATTACTAGAAGATGCTGAACGTCTGTGATGCGCAGGGGGCTGTAGAGCGGGACCTGGGACACAGTGGAGAAAGTGATTAGAGAGCCTGTAGAGGTAAGTGGTGAGAGCTGAGTTGTACAGAAGAGAACATGCGAGAATAGTTCAGAGGGAGCGATCCGAGCGGCCTGAAGGAGCTGAGACTAGTGATGGTGAGATGGCAGTCTATTAATAATGGCTGTGGCTGACGTTTGTAGGACAGCATTACACTCTGTTCCAAGTGCTCTACGTGGATGAACTTTTAAAACCTTATTCTGTACTTGTGTGCTAAGTCGCTTCCATTGTGTCTGACTCTTTGCAACCCCGTAGACCTCCAGGCTCCTCTGTCCAAGGGATTCTCCAGGCTAGAGTACTAGAGTTGGTTGCCATTTCCCTCTCCAGGGGATCTTCCCAACCCAGGGATGGAAGCGGTGTCTCCTGCATTGGCAGGCAAGTTCTTTATCCTGCCTCAGAAGCCCTTCTGTACTTATGAGGTACTATTACATCCCATTATATGTATTACCTCCCATTATATGTAACACGCCCAAGATCACACAGCTAGTAAGTGCTGCCTCGTCAGGACCCAGACCTCGGCATCTGACATCAGAACCCGTCTGTGTTAGCTAGTACCTGCTGCCTCCAAGTCAGGACTATGCAGAACACAGTCAGCTCTAGACTTTTGTGAGTTACGCTCATGTATATTTCTCATGTATATGACTATTTCCAACTGATTAGCCAAACAATCATCAACAGTATTAACTGAGCACGTTTTCCAGGTTTCTAGGGTGAGTTTCCAAGCCTTCCTCTCTTTTGACTTCTAACTGTGTAAATGGAGAGACACCACAAAGCCGCTGGTTTGTCTCAACTTTGGGCTTCCCTGATAGCTCAGTTGGTAAAGAATGCGCCTGCAATGCAGGAGACCCTGGTTCAATTCCTGGGTCAGGAAGATCTGCTGGAGAAGGGATAGGCTACCTACTCCAGTATTCTTGGGGTTCCCTTGTGGCTCAGCTGGTAAAGAATCTGCCTGCAATATGGGAGACCTGGGTTGGAAAGATCCCTTGGAGAAGGGAAAGGCTACCGACTCCAGTATTCTGGCCTGGAGAAGTCCATGACTGTATGGCCCACGGGATTGCAGAGTCAGACACAACTGAGCGACTTTCACTTTCACTTTTCTCTATAGCTCCATGGCCAGTCATCACTGACACGTGCTCATGGGTTGCAAACTGGGTTTGATTGTCAGGGAAACTTCACTGGGGAAGGAAGAGTGATCCTCACCCCACCCCACCCCCCAAAGAATATCAAGCATATATTCCAAGGCCACTTGGTAACTGACAGTACCTTATGTTCCTGGTGTCATTGGGTAATTGGAAACTGACCTTTTTCCAGTTTGTGTCTAGAAAGCTGAGAGCCCAGTTTGCCACACTTGTCCTGAATTTGGGGATGTTAGGGGGCCCCCCAACCTGTCCCTCCGAGGCCTCCTCTGGGGAGTGACAGCACAAGGAACAGCCAAGGGCTCAGATGGAAGGGTCGCCCCGGGCCAGAGAGTCAGGCATGCCCGGAGGGCACCCTCTCCAAGGAAGCACTAGACTCACCCAGGGATCCCTCTTGGGGCTCTCCAGGCCAGAAAAACCCTCCAGAGATGCTTGGATTTTCACAGTTAAACTATGTTTCCTCCTGGTGTGTGTTTATTTGTGGACACTGGGGATAGGCCTTGAAACACAGGGTAGAAGAGACGAAAGAGACCTGGACAAGCATCTTTGTCGTCTCTAAAGCAGACATCCGAATCTAGGAAAAGAATTCAAGTCTCACGTTTCATCCAGATCTCCTTTCTGGTTCCCGAGTCTTTGATTTGCACTTGGCAGGCACTGCTTTGTATTGTTTGCAGACCAAATCTTGTCGTAGCTGAAATTATTACTCCCACAACGGGATTAAATTTGCTGGTTTGGCCGAGTTGGGACTGTATTCTTTCCACAATCCAAGTCCCTCTGGAGCGGGGAACTTCTCAGCACTGGCCCTCCACTCAGAAGAGCTTGGCCGCTCCAGGGTCTATGCAGAAAGCTGGGTGCTGCCCTCTGTCCCAGGTCCCTGGGCTCCCAGAGCTGGCACTGATGAAAGGAGGGGGTGCTGCTTGTCTTCACTATTCCCTCCAGTGGTCCTTGCTTCTCTCTGCCCTGCCTCACCCAAACCTGGGCCCCAAAGAGTGCCAGGGCATCTCACTGGCGTCTCAGAGAAGCCTGTAGAATGAGCAGTATCCCTCACCCCAGACAGGGGCCAAGGACCCCCCCGTGTGCCCAGCATCCTCGCCTCAGACAGGGGCCCAGGACCCCCCATGTGCCCAGCATCCTCGCCTCAGACAGGGGCTCAGGACCCCCGTCTGCCCAGCATCCTCGTCTCAGACAGGGGCTCGGGACCACCCGTGTGCCCAGCATCGTGTGCCCCAGACAGACGTCTCTAAAGCGTTCTCAGCGCAACAGTGTGCTCACAAGGAAGAAAGAGAGTGTCTTCAAGTTTCCCCACAAGAGCCAGAGACCACGAGGGCAAAGACCCACCATCTGCTCCTTGCAGAGCCTCCAGGGGGGTGGGGGCAGCAGGATGGAGGCAGCCAGGTCTGGGGGAGGGGATTCTCGTAACAGCAGGAAGAATGGAAGATTGGAAAAGCAGAAAGTCCCAAGATGTGGTCAGGGTGAGGCCCTACGGGCTGGTGCTGTGGGTCAGTTGGTCGTAAGAATTCTCTTGGCCACTGTTTCTGGGCTGGGGATGCCGTCTAGAGAATGTCAACATAAAGTCCATCAGGGACAAGTCTGAGCAGCGGGAGGGGCTGTGATGGGGTCGGGGTGCAGGCCTCATGGGAAATCTGGGAGGGCTTCCCAGAGGAGGGGGTGTAAGGTGCGAACCAAAGGAGCAGGAGGAGCTGGGGGAAAGGAATCACGGGAGGAAGAGCAGGGACGGCATGTACAAAGGCCCACAGGTAAGGGGAGAGCCCCGCTTGTCAGAGGAGGAACTGGGGGAGTGATGGGGGGTGGGGGGTGGTCCCGGGAGGCAAGCAAGGCAAGAGATGAGATGAAGGACTTCCCTGGTGGTCCAGTGGTTAAGAGTCCACCTGCCAACGCAGGGAGCATAAGTTCGATCTCTGGTCCTGGTCTGGGAAGATTCCCACATTCCAGGAGCAGCTAAGCCCGAGCACCGCGCCTACTACTGAAGCCCCTGCTGCTGCTGCTGCTAAGTCACTTCAGTCGTGTCCGACTCTGTGCACACTACCCAAAGAGTAGCCCCCGCTTGCCTCAACTAGAGGATGCCCCCCGCGGCAACGAAGACCCAGCACAGCCAAAAATAAATAAATAAAATAAACTTTTAGAAAAGAGAGAGATGAGATGAGCTTAGGAAAGCTCTCAGGGCTTTCTGAGGCCCAGGAGGAGACTTGCGGGGTGGGGGCGGACAGTGTCACAGTCCTGGGGGCATGGCTGGCCCTTGAAACAGGCTGAACACACAGGAGGGGGGCCCAGAACCACTTTTTCTATAATCCCTCCCGTCCCTTCTGACTCTCTTGGTGACCTAGTTCTTTTTCTTCTCCTGGATGAAATCTCCTGCATGTCCTTTAATTTCTCCTGTCAGTTGGGGGAAAAAAAAAAGGACTCAGGGCACTTTCATTTCCTCCAAAATAGTGTCATTTCAGTGAATCAGAACTTCAAAGTTCCCTGAGAGTTAACACTTTCCACCCCTTCCTCCCTACCAGAGCTAGCTAGATTCCAACATATCTTTTGGGGGGCAGACAATTTGACCCCCGACACGCCTCTTCCAGCCGCCTCCCACCAGCTCTCCCCCAGGAGCCGTGCCCAGCCCCCGCCCTCACCTCGCCAGCCTCTGCCCTGGATCTCATCACTGGCAGGAGCTGGGGACCCCTCTCCCCAAGATGCCTTTCTGTGCCCTTTCACCTTTGATCTGTGATACCCTTGAAGGCGGCTGCACACTTGCTAAGAGCCCCCTCTGACGGTCCTGCGTGGGGTCCAGCACCTCTCTTTTGGCAGATGGAGGTTCTTGTCTCTCTTGTATTTTTTCCTAAACCTTCCAGGGATTTGACCGAAACTGAGTCAGAGTCCCACTTGAGATCCTATCACAAGTGTCTTTTAAGGGCTTATTAGTCTGTCACTTGAAGACCTGAGGTGGCGGCTGTGACAATAACCCCTGTCTTCTGAGAGTGGACCTGACACCTGGAGCAGCTTTCAGCCGCCCAGCCCCTACCCCACGAAGGGGAGTAGGTGGGCACCTGGGTGTGCTCGGGACGTCTCTCAGAGGCTGCCGGGAGTGTGCCCCTCCCACGGTGGGCGGCCTCGGCGGGAGCCCCACTTACTGGCCAAACTGCCTGTTGCCCTTGGCAGTTCTGCCCTTAGACCCAAGGTCATCTTGGAGTCTTCAGTCAGGGAGGGAAACAGGCAACCCTTTTGATGGCAAAGTAACCTTCACCCTTACCTCCCACCTGGGCAACTGGGCCGTAGCGTAAAGACAGAGATTGCCCAGGAAACTTGTCTGCGGGAGACTGAGGACCTGGTGTGATTTGTTCAATCAGCAAGTGTCTGCTCGGTACTGGTGGCAGAGCCACCACTCCATGACAGGCGCACGTGGGCACAGGCAGACCCAGCATGTGGTGATATGATGCCCAGGGTGCCCGAGGCTGTGGGAGAGGGGCCGATGCTCCGGGGCGGGCGCCCTGGGGCAGACGAGATGAAGCCTGCCCTCCCTCGGGAGTTGCAGGCTGCTCGATGGAGAAGACGTGGGTTGAGATCACTGTGACCCCAGCCAACAGTGACGTGGGCCATCGGGAGGGTCACAGGCAGGATTGAGAGGAGCCGAGGAGGGAAGAAAGCAGATGAAGCGTCAGGAGCAGAGGCTGGGGGCCTCTAAAGACCAACAGCAGATGGGCAGGGCAGTGGAGGGTCTGGGCAGTTAAAAGCCAGAGGCTACACAAAAAAATACAGAGACAGAGAAGCAGACAGCGCACAGCGGATGTGTGGTTTCCAGGCCACGCGGGCACAGCCTGTGCTCAGACGCACTGCTGATGGAATGACGCTGGGAATGCGGCGAGCGATAAGATCTGGGTTTGAGCCTGGGGAGGAAGGCTGGGGACACGTTGTGGGCGGCTCTGCTGGCAGGTGATGGAGGCCATGCAGCGAGGAGGAGTGATGAGATCAGGATGGGACTGGACAGTGGGAAGGGGACGGGGTTGGGGGGGTCATAGCAGGTGGCAGGGAGGGGTCAGATGCTCCAGGCGTTTTTAAGGACAGAAGTCTCCGACTCTGGAGGCTGACCATACGTGAAGGCAAGCAGAGGTATTTTCTGAGCTGCTCAGGATTGGGGGGGCATCACAGAAAGGGGGACCCCCTGGGGATGGAAATTAGAAGAGTTTTGTTGGCGTTTTCAGCTTTTGATTCACTCGTCTCCTGCGTTGTTCTGTGTTCTCTTGTAGCCTCATCGACCGAAGAGGGTACATTCAGCCCGACACCCCGCAGCCAGCCGCGCCCTCCAACGGGATGGCCACATACGGGGCCACACAGTCCCAGAGTGACATGGTAGGACCCGGGGTGCCCCACAAGGGCTCCTCTCCCGCATCGATGTTCACTGACCCATAACAACCGATCGCCTAGCTTCCTAGGACATGCATGGCTCAGGGAGGAAAGGAAGCTTGAAGTGAAGGCGATGCCCATTGAAGGGTAGCCCACCTGCAACAGGGGTGGGTGGTGGGTCGGTTTGTTCAGGGCTGTGTGGGAGGAGTACTCACACGACATTGCCTCCAGAAACATCTTGGACTGGAAAGCCCCCTCACCCAGAACCGGGCTGCTGTCCAGTGCGAGACAGAGCTGCCCAAGCAGGATGGGCCTCTGGAGAGTCCCTGAGTCCCCTGCTGTCCCCTTGCCACAGTCTGTACCCACTCCCCCACCCCCTCTTTAAGTGTGCAGCTGGCGGGGGGAACTCGGCCACCAGTTCTCCCCACTTGCAGCCCAAATCTTAATCAGCCCTGCACGCCTTAGTGCAGAGAATCAGACAAGCTGTTCGGGCATTGACAGCGAAAAACGGACTGGGCTGGTCTCCGGAGAGGTCCCCGTGTCACGCATCTGTGAAGGCGGGGACGGGTGCTTTGTTTTCACTCTGTACCTGGGAGGTGGGGCCGGGGCAGGTCTTTCCACGGGCACCTGAACTCACAGCCTGCTGGCCTGGACCCTCAGGGCCTTCACACTCCTCCGTGGTCTGGCAGGCACGGCCCCGCCATCAGGAGCAAATCTCTCTAAAGAAGTCTTTCTGGAAGCGACCCAGTGTGGCCCCAGCGCTGTCTGTAGACCTGAATCACCCACAACAGAGGCCATGACAAACAGACTGGGACACAGATACGTGTTCAGAAAAGAGGCAGTGACCCTGCAGGACTTGGGCGTGGAGTCCATGCGGAGGCCTGGGAGCAGGTAGCCAGGAATGTCCCCTGCCTGTCAGCTTGGGGACAAGATGACCACACAAATCACCAGTGGGAAATATCAAAGGAGGTGCCAGTTAGGGAAAATCTGATGTCAGTAGGTGGACTTGGGGTCCCCTTGGATGCTTGGGGGTGGGGGGCTGTCCCGCAGGCATCTGTATAGAAAGCTCGGGGGAGGTCTGCTCGCCCATACTTATGAAGACATGACGTGGTTTGTAGAAATTCACTTTGAAGTAGTGGAAATGTGAATCAACTTTATTTATTTTATTTTATTTATCCTAGAAGTACTCCATCTGACATTTAAAAAGAAAAAAAAATTATAATGTGTCCATGTTTATCATAGGGCTATTAATCTGATTTCATCTCACAGACTGGAAGATTATTTTTTTAAATCGACATTTATTATCCTTTGCTAACTTTCTCTCTATCTGCCCCTGCCAATTCTGCCCCCACCAGATCAAATCAAGTTTCTTGATCTAATAGAGCAAGGGAATAGTTTCCCAGAAACCAACACAATATTGCAAAAATAGTTATCCTTCAATTAAAAAATAAATTTAATTATAAAAAATAACCACTGAGGGGGACAAAGATAATAGAACAGGGTGATTCTGAAAGACAGTGGAAGGAAAAACTTTGCAAACAGGCAGATTTAAGTAATACTGGACACGGGGGGGGGAAAGGCAAGAGGGTGGGGTGTAGGATCAGAGAGCCTGGGGGTCACGGTGACTGACTCAGGGCTGCGTGATGTCACCAAGTCGATTTGTCCAGAGAGCCTTAAGTTAGTAAACCATACAATGAAGAAGGGGTTAACCATGTTCACCTCCCTCCTATCACCACTTTATAACAAAGGGCCTGGCACGCAGTAGGTTGGGGCTGGTTAAACATTCCCCTGCAGGGGCTTGCTTAAGGGAAGTTCTAAACAAATATTTAGTTTCTTCCTGTCTTCTTTTCCTCATTCCTTCCTTCCCCCGATTCCATCATATCTAGAAAAGGCTCTACCCAGAATGTGGAAGCAGGAACTAACAGAAAAGGAGTTCTCTTTGGTGCCGTGACATGGCAACACGGCTTCACACAGTGATGGCCTCAGTAGGCTCAAATTAACCCACAGGGCCAAGAGACAGACACGTGCATTTTGCCCACTAGACACTGAGGACTATGAAAAGTTTTAAGACCTGAAGAAAGAACTTATAAGCTCCGAAACACGAAAACAGCAAAATCAAAATTAATAAATGTTTAATGTCTGCGAGACCCATGAATATGTCAACTTCATTAATTGTTAAATCTAGCTTTCATTAAAATTTCATTACCGCTTAGAAATGATTTGTAGGTTGGGTTTTTCTCACTTCATAAGAATTCCCCAGCACACATGTAATTACAGAGAAATCATTACCAATTATAAAGCGAGTTGCTCATAGACAGATACATTTAAATATTAACTGCCTTGGGGCCCCCTGCACTTCCTGTCTTGCTATGGTGCCTGTGTTCGGAGAAACCCAGGGTTCCACTGGGCTTAAGGCTGGGAGGTCTTTTTGGCCCCTAAGGCTCCTACCCACTGCAGGGAGTGCCCCCAATATGTCAGAACATGTTCAGAGGGAGGCTGGATCTGAAAGGTCTTTAGGGGACTAAGATGAGACATGCTGTTCACGGCCCCACAGGTCGGAAACCGGGACTGGAAGGTGGGCCAGGAGGCAACCTGTGCTCAGCCCAAGAGGGAAATGCCCAACACCCAGAGCTCCCGGCGGGTGGGAGCCCCCACCCCAGAGGCGCTCAGGCGGGGGGAGACAGCACCCCCGCGATGGGAGACAGAGGACTCAGCGTTGGCGGAAGGGCTCAGGGTTCCTTCTGGTGCAGAGCCTGTCACCAGGCTGCAGCGACATCACTGTGCCAGATAACCTTCCATTCCTCTGTGCATTTATAGGCCATTCAGGCACTACAGCATGAGTCTTTTTATTATTTCTGTTGTTCTTTACGGCTTCTGTGGTGTGTAGACCGTGTTAACGGGAGTAAGGGGAGAGGAGACAGCTCTGAATGGGCAAGGCTGGCACCAAGCAGAACACGAAGGCTGACGTGTCTCTGCCCCACCCTCCTCCCTCCAGTTCCTTCTTCACACAGCACAGTGTGTACTGAACCCCACACCTCAGCAGCAGGGAGCATTACCACGCGCCCTTCCAAGGCTTTCACATAACTCACACCGGCCCTCTGAGCCTACTACTGATTTTATCCCCATTTTACAGACTAATGAACAGAGGCACAGAGGACTTCGGTAGACTTACCCAATTCAGACGCCACACTTTGACCCCAACAGTTCATACTCTCAAGCCTACACTTGGCTACGCTGTGGCCGTCAGTCCTGACTGTGTGCAGGGTGACTTTCTCCCATATGCTTACCGTCTCCACATCCCATCACCCTCAACCTGTCTCCTCTGGCAATATCTACTCCTAGGAAAAGATCTGTTTTCAATCATCTATGCATCGAAGGGAATTTAAGTCAAATTTCAGGAATATATGAATTTTAATTGTGGATGAAAGATTTTGTCCTCTATTAAAAGCATTTTAATAGACTTCCCTGGTGGCTCAGACAGTAAAGAATCTGCCTGCGGGAGACCCAGCTTTGATCCCTGGGTCAAGAAGATCCCCTGGAGAAGGAAATGGCAACCCACTCCAGTATTCTTGCCTGGAGAATTCCACGGACAGAGGAACCTGGCAGGCTACCATTCATGGGATCGCAAAAAGTCGGACACGACTGAGCAACAAACACTAAAAGCATTTCAAGCAATAATAATAATAACTGAGTAGTAACTGTTTGTTCAGTGCTATATCCCCATTGTCTAGACTAGTTCCTGTGGTAGTTGAATTCAGAAGTGTTGGTTAAATGAGAGAAGGAAAGAGAGAGAGCGATGGATTGCTATGTGCCAGGCACCGGGTCAAGTGCTTCGCATGCATTATCGTCTCATTGAATCCTTATAGAACCACCTGATGTGAGTGTTCTAATCACCCCTTTGAAGAGACTGAGATTCAGGGATGCTAAGTTCGTGAAATAGCTAACCAGTGGCTAAGCTACTATTTCGTCCTTAGAAGTCCGACTCTAAGGAAAGTACTCTTCTTAACTATGCTCCAAAGTATCCCAGGTGCATGGTCTTCTTATGGGACAGAGTGACATGAAGTCTTCTCCCAGGGCAGGGAAACCACTCCTCCCAGGCCTTCCATTGCAGAAGGATGATAAATCTGCTGTGGTCGGTCACAAAACCAGCGGGGGACTGAAGGCAGCCTCTCCACAATCTAACCTGCAATTTGACTAAGCAAAAATCTATGAAGCTGCAGCCTCTCCTCTGTTACAAATGACAGTCTTAACCAATGACACGTTAGCTATTT
The DNA here is from genome assembly GCF_000754665.1 of Bison bison bison. Classification (NCBI taxonomy): domain Eukaryota; kingdom Metazoa; phylum Chordata; class Mammalia; order Artiodactyla; family Bovidae; genus Bison; species Bison bison. Next base: position 7,149,092 of record NW_011494720.1, read on the forward strand.
TTTCCCTCTTCACTTGCTCCCCTAAGCACGAACCATTTTACAGCACTTTAGTCTAAGTGTTGACGGTTCGTCCAGGTAGAAGCATCAGTACCAAATGAGTTACTGACCTAGTCCAAGGGTGATCTCCACTGTTAAACTGCTCAGAGTTCATTCAGTTTCTTGGGTCTGAAAGTTACCATTTTTCATCAAACCGGGACATTTTGCCTATTATGTCTTCAATTTATTAATTTATTTATTTTTCCTTATCTCATTTTCTCTCCTCCTGGGACGCCAATTACTCATATGTTAAACCATTTGATGACATTGCCCCAAAGGATAAGTCCCTGAGGCTCTGTGCATTTTTCTTCAAACTTTCTCAGTTCTTCAAATTAGATAACTTCTTTTGATCTATCTTCATGTTCACTGATTCTTTCTCCTGCCCCCTCCAACTACTGTTAAGTGAATGCAGAGAATTATTCACTTTGGTTATTATACTTTTTAGTTCTAGAATTTTCTTTTGGTTCTTTTAATTTCTCTGTTGGACTTTATTTCTGTACTGAGATTCCTTATCTGTTTATTCATTGAAGCCATATTTTTGTATAGTATTTGAACATTATTATACTGCTTAAAGTCTGTATCTACTAAACACATCTGGGTTACCTTGGGTTTGGTGTCCACTTTTTCCCTTAACTCTAGATTACATTTTTCTATTTATTTATATGTGTATTGGTATTTTATTGAATACATTTTGGATAGTATATTTGTAGAGACTAGATTTTGTTATCTTCTAAAGAGTGTTGATCCTTGTTTTAGCAGGCAGTTCAATTAGTGGCTAATCATCTTGAACTTGTACAGGTGTGATTTATATTTTGTTAATGCAGATTTATGGGCAGTCCAAGATGTTTCTCAGGCCCTCTAGTTTGAGGGAGCTCAGCCTCCAAATTCTGTCTCTTCCAAATACCTGACCAAATACCTGGTCAGGGTTTGACTTCTCCATCATTAGGGGTGGTCCTGGGTCTCTGTTTAGGGTATGAGTCTTTCTCCTAAGGTTCAGCCTTCTGAATGCCCTAGCTGGATGCCAGGCATGTTAACAAAGTTTGGGGGATGTTAATGTGATCAGTGGTCCCTGACATTCTTTTTCTCAACTTCCACTGTCTGTGGGCCTCTCTCAGCCTTATTACAGCTGCCGTTTCACTGGCTTCAGGGGAAAGGGGACAGGAGAGGGGACTCATGCTGCACATGGGCAGCACAGCTGTTGGCTACAGACTTGGGGGGTGGCCCTCACTGGCATCTCTGGCCCCCTTCTCTGCACAGCATCCTCTTCAGCGATGCCCTGCCCTACAGATCCAGCCGCTTAAGCTTCTGACCCTCTGATCTCTGCTTTCTCTGTATTCTGTTCAGCCTATACCATGGTGGGGAAATTCTCCCCAAGGAAAGGGCTGCTTGACTGTGGGGCTCGCCTGTGAGTTTCTTCCCTTTCAGGGATCGCGGCCTTGTACTGTCTGTTGCGCCCTATTGAAAAATGTTTGCCTCACATATTTTGGCCAGTTTTATATATGTCCTGTACACAGAGGGAATACTAGCCCAGTAGAGGTTACCATTCCTAGGAATAGAAGCCTTATCTCTGTGATCAGAGGACACTTTGCAACCAGCACTGCCATATTCCCCAGACACACAGTTTTGCTGCCTACTCCATCAACAGTAAACACCGATTTAGCTATGGGACATGATTCCTCTGACCTAGAAGTATTTCTAGTGCTCACCTAGAAAGGAGGAACATTTGGAGACTTTATATTTAGCACCAGACTTGGCATGTTCCTTTGCAGAGAGATTCTAGGTATCTCAGGCCAAATTTTTGCCAGCTGTTTTATTATTAAAGTCTAGATCAGAAAGGCATTTCGCAAATGATAGGAAAAGTGCTCCTAGGGAAATTGCACTATTTCAGAAGGTGAAGGTAAAGGCTCTATCTAAGTCTTAGAAAAACATACTGATATTGCAGGGCCGGAGAATCAGGTAAATATTGATAGATAGCTGTCATCAAAGTGCCCACTGAGGTCTTACTTAGCATCTCAAAAATGGGACAATTCACTGTTAACTTACCATCTCACATAACTGTGGAATGGAACTTCCCTCTACTACAGATTCCCAAGGAAGAAAACATTACAGAAGTAATAAAGTGACATCAAAAGTATTAAAATGATGTGTGACCCAAGTATAGCCCTTGTCATGTGAATACCTATGAATTTCTGAGGAGCCCACACTAGAATTTCGTGCACATAACCCCAGGGCCAACTGAAGATCGTATTTTCATTATTCCTACTTTCCTTATTATTGGCATTTGTTATTACCTTATTTTACTATGCATACCTCATTTGATTGTCAAATGATTTAAGTTCTGTGTTACATCAGGGTCATAGCTTGTTTAAAGCTGGCACTTGTAGCTACAAAGATCCTTTCAGATCATGTGCTAAACACAAAGATAGTAACAGTACATAACTGTTGGGCTATTTTTTTTTTAATCATTTGCTATATTTACTTAAACTCATTTTTATTTTTTTATAAATTTATTTTTTAATTGAAGGATAATTTCTTTACAGAATTTTGTGTTTTTCTGTCAAACCTCAACATGAATCAGCCATAATTAACCCCATTGTTAAATCCCCTCCATCCAATATCAAAACAAATTAAAGCTGGCAGTTGCAAGATTTATTAAACTGGTCTCACAGGAGTCCTCTCCATGCATAGTCTGAAAGTTCAAATATGATAGAGAAAAATAACTTGAGCGAACTTAAATGATAATGTTTTAAAAGAGAATAAAAACGAAGAACTCCTTCTAACCTACATTTTAGGTGAATTTTAGAAACTGATAGTGTTTTTATTAAAGTAAATGAGCATTCATAAGACCCCAGAACACAGTGTCACAGCCAAGCAGAGATAACCAGTGCCTGATGCTAATACTTTTGACAGAATTGGAGCAAAATAAGTAAATATTTCCTTTATTCTTAATTTGTATAGGAAACCATCTAGAAAACTTCTAGCTTTGGGTTTGGCAGCATTTAATCTGTTTGCTAGGTTTATTTCAGACAAGAAGTCAGCCAGAGTAAAATAATATGTATGCCAGCAAGAGCAATTTTATTTGAAAATCTGCAGAAACAAAAATAATTTATCTCTATGGTATTTTAAACTGTAACATTAAGTGATAATGTGTGTGACATCTGAACATCTGAAATGATACAGTTCTTTGCAAGTTAAATGCCAGCGCTTCGTTTAGACAGTAAATCAGCCAGCTGTCGGGGACTTCCTGCAACCACAGCAAATGTTCCAGCACTCCAGACAGGATTAGTTTTATGCTGTGGACAGAGAGGTCTGCCCATAGACATTCTCACAAGCAGTCAGGTTTCTATTCTATTAGTAGTCAGCGTTTGGATGATTTTGGGCCTAAAATAAAAAGGCAATTTCATAGGGTTCAACCTAGTATTTCACAAACGTTGTTTTGGAATGAAAGCAGGAGTTTCTCAATTTTCTCTTCTTGGTGATGGATGGTCACTGTCCGATCTCTGGCTGCTTGGTTATTTTTCCTTAAGATTATATAACTGGTTAGATACACTGAAGTATACCTCATGGCTTCTTGGTGTTAATGCTGGACTATCAGCCCTTCTCCAAGGAGTGAGAGAAAAAAGTGAGCAGGAATGGCTCCCTCTACTGGTTGAGGATAAGAGTCCTCAGATAAACAGCCAGCAAGGCGGGTTGGTGGCTTAAAAAGGTCAGAGAAGAGTTGTTGAGTTCAGTCGCTCAGTCGTGTCTGACTCTTTGCAACCCCATGGACTGCAGCACACCAGGCCTCCCTGTCCATCGCCAACTCCCGGAGTTTACTCAAACTCATGTCCAGTGAGTTGGTGATGCCGGAGGGAGGGGAAGAAAAACAGAAGAAAGAGAGAAGAGGGGGAATAAAGTGGGAGGGAAGTCAACAAAGGAAAAGATGGAGAAGGAAAGAGGAGGAAGAGAGTTGGTGAAATCAGAGAGAAAGAAAATTAAATAGAAAAATCAACAAGAAATGGGCCAATAAGGATTAGAAACAAAGGTAAAAAAAAGGCAGAGGTGTAAGGACATTTTTTCATGGGTCATCTTCACAGTAACCCTAAAAATATTGGCCATTTTCTCCCTGGAAGTTCTCACACAGGAATTATAGCCAGGAAGGTTTACCAGCCCACTCTCCTTGGAATTCTGGCAGTGTGCAAAATGAGGAAAAGGCTGGACTTTTTCTTTTTTAAATCAGCTATCTCCTAGTCACGAGTTTCTTCTAAGAAGATGCTCGAAACATGCAAAGTTAATATCATGAGAATTATGAATTCCACTGTGGAGAGGCATCACGCTCTCCTTGGTTGGAACCCACATTAGTATCCTGTTCCATGCCGGTAGGAAATTTATACAGACAATATCCTGTGGAAGAAAGCCTGGTCCCTGGGCACCCCCAGATGGGAACTGGTCTTCTAAACAGAAATCAGTTTGAATGTGGCAAATGGTTTTCAAAGTCATGGGTTACAGCAGGATTTAGACACTGAGGTTCAAGCTGGTCCCAGCAATGAGTGTGTGTGCTCACTGATAGAAGCTGGCCGCAAGGGAAACTGGGGGAGGGGCGAGAGGGTAAGTTCATCATTAACATGAAAGCAGTCCCCAAAGCAAGGGAAATAGCCACAACCAGGCTCCGAGAGACAGTCATCTTTTAAAATATTTAAACAAATCCCTGTAGAAGAGGTGATCATGTCAGATAATATGTCAGCATTCAAAATAGTCATTTTGAAAAGACTTGTGACATTTCGATTTTTGAAAAAACTTAAATGGTTTAGGCTACATGTTTTCTTTCACATATTTAAGTCCTTAAGCTTCACCCCTGGAAAATCAGAGAGCACTTTCAGCAGGAGGCTGAGCACAGATTGGCTACAGTTCGAGCATGTTGTGGGTTTGGCCACAGGAAAGCATCAATAGACATATGCAGGAAGGACCCAGGTTTGGAGGTACCTGAGTCATTCAATCTGAAGCTCTTTTGAAGAAAAAGAAACCAACTTGCAAAAGAAAACAAGTAAGGCCTTGGAAAACAAGCAAACAAGAGGCCCTGAACTTAAGCTCATAGCTTCAGAGAAAACCACCTCCAGGCGTTGCCTAGCAAGGGATTGCTGCCCAAGGTACAAAAGAAGCCAAGACTGTGGCACCGGTTTTTGAAGACAGAAAGAACTTTATTGAAAGGTTGACCCTCAAGGAGACAGGACTCAGCTGTTGCCTCCATCCAGTTTTGGGGCGAAAATGAAAGGGGTTGGGGGAATTTCAAACTTGGAAGCTGGTCGACTGGTCTTAAGTCAGCCCATACAAGCCGCAAGTGCTGCCAGAAACCAGGTTTTTCTTACTGAAGGACTTCTCGATTCCTACAGGGCTCCAGTGGCAACACTTCTGTGGGTTCCATAAACTGAAGATTCCTGGTTCCAGGGTCAGTCTGGAGACATGGATTCCTATCTTGCATATGCACAGTGCTCTCTCTCTAAATATTTTCTTTGATTAAATCAACAATCTATTTAAGCAGGCAAAACCAGTTTAAGTTGGTGTTGTTTCGCAGGTGTCTCGTCTAAGTCAGCACAGGGTGCTTTAGGTGAACTCTCAGAGGACCCCTCAAACTTCACATCAACTTCCCAGTGAATATGAACTCTCCAGAACTTAACAGACCACGGTTGGCCCCCTTTCATCCCAGGGTTTTCTGATGGATGTCCATGAGCTCTGCTGCACAACATGGCTGGAAAGGCATGACCAGGAAAGGGAAAAAGCGCCTGACAGGAGAGACAGGAAGGAAGAGATAAAGAGATTGGGGGGCCCGCCTCTCCCCTTGTGCCGCTTGACCTTGGGAATTTCCTCCAGCTTAGACCTCTGACATATTTTCCTGTGAGTCTGGAAGAGGTAGTCACAAGTACTTGGGCTGACCCCTAAAACAGAATTTGCCTATCAGTTTTCAATGTTTTAACAAAAGGCTTTCTTCAGGTCTGCAGAGACGAGCAAATCTAGTCGGAATTTCATCTTTCTCAAGATCTGGGGATGTTGTGGAGACAGAGATTTTAGGATGAATGAGGGCTTTCCAGAAAGAAAAGTTGAGAACCAGATTCCATCATCCAGAAAGTGGCCTGACTCGAGCAGCATCTCAGCCCTGGGGTTGCAGGCCAGCTCAGAGGCTGAGTTTGAGCTCTAGGAAACGGAGGCGGCACGAAAGTTGAGCCATCACCATCAGCCAGGACACTAATGGGATTTTCATAACATGTTCTTTGCAAAGCACAATATATCCAGAACCCTGGCATAGTTTCCAGGAGATGAACATTTAATCAGGAAGGTTGCCCTTCCCCACCTCTGTTCTGTCAAGATTGAGCCCATGTGCTGAACAGAACTGACAGCGTTGGAGACCGTGAGGGGTCCTGAGCTGCCTGCCTCCCCCAACAGCCCCACGGCTCAGTACCCCCCAGTGGCCAGGGTCCCTGCCCCGAGCTGCAGCTCCCTGCAGGAGCAGAGAAAGCTGCACGCACGGCTTAAGCACTGCTGTGGCAAAATGTTCAGGAGATGACTGGGGAAATGCAGACACTAAAGGACTCAAA
>NW_011494720.1:7155796-7157981 GCF_000754665.1 Bison bison bison
AAAGCCTGATAGCCCCTTTCTAGCACTTTTTAGTGGCATTTCTGTCTCATCCGAGTGGCCCCTCCACCCCTCTTCTTGAAGTTCCCTTGGCTGGGATGAAGCCGTGATAGAAAAGCCAGGATCTTCCCTGAGATTTGCTTTCCCTTCTTAAAGCTCCATTGTGAGCCCTATTCTTGTCTGGAAGCGAGGTCTTTGAACTTCTGAAACCTGAAAATTCTATAGTGATTGCGTCTCTTCTATCCCCCTCACGGAGGGTGGGGGGCCGGCTCAGGGATGGCCCACTACTCGTGATTTTAGAAAGAATCCCATTTGGCTAGGAAGGACACACACACCCCGGAGCAAAAGAATAAAAGAACTGTGACTTCGGGAGAAACTGTTTTTCCCCCTGAAGCCTGTGTTTTGCCTGATCTGAGTGGCTTCTGTGCACGGAGGCTGAGTGAGTGACGGCAGTTCTAGTCATGTCTCTGGGCAGGAAGAAAGGGAAGCTCCTCTTTCACAAAGCTGCGAGTATGTGGTTCGACAGTAACTCTGGAGTTCAAACGAAGGGAATGGGGATGATAGACAAGCAATATTTATTAAGCACCTGCTAGCTGTCAAGTGTGCAATGGTGAAAAGGGGCTTGCAGTCAGAAAATGCCGGTCCCAAATCCCGACCCATTGCCTACTTTTATCTGTAAAGTTTTGAAGAAGGCGCCCACTCACACGAGATGTATATGTAAAGAGGAGAAATGTGTTTAAGAGCTTCCGCAGAAACAGAATGGAGCGCCTAGCTTCTTACTTGAAACGTTATCAGGATATGCTCCCCTAATAGCCACACTTGCTCCTGAAACTCACTGAATCACCACACAGATTCAAGTTCAAGAACTCCAGTCATGAGAAGTCTCTTCTAGTTACTCTGAAATTTGCCCACAGCTCAAGGGAAGGGGTATCAGAGACCCACGTTCCCCTTGCTAGAAATGTGTTCCCACTATTTCCATTGCTCAACAAGATTAAGATTTAAGAACACTTAAAAGAAAAGGAAATAGTTTTGTAAAATGCTGGCATTCTCTTTCAGAGTTAAGAAAACAAAAACCACAGCTCAGTTAATGGTTCTTGAAGCTGATAAAAACTTAGCAGTGAGGAATTTTCAGGCTTTTACAAATAGTGTGATCAGGCCCTCAGGCACTTCTGTTGCCCCTGTGTTTTTCTTTTTGTGTGTGTGGCACAATATACATACGTAAAATGTACCATTTTAACCATGTTTAAGTGTGCAATTCAATGGCATTAAGCACATTCACATTGTTATCCAACCCTCTGCTGCTGCTTCTGCTAAGTTGCGTCAGTTGTGTCCGACTCTGTGTGACCCCATAGACAGCAGCCCACCAGGCTCCCCCGTCCCTGGGATTCTCCAGGCTAGAACACTGGAGTGGGTTGCCATTTCCTTTTCCAATGCATGAAAGTGAACAGTGAAAGTGAAGTCGCTCAGTTGTGTCCAACTCTTAGCGACCCCATGGACTGCAGCCTACCAGGCTCCTCCCACTATTGGAAAATCCATGGGATTTTCCAGGCGAGTACTGGAGTAGGGTGCCATTGCCTTCTCCGTATCCAACCCTCACTACCATTCATCTCCAGAACGCTTTTCTTCTTGCAAAGCAACACTCCATACATCAAAGGGTAACTCCCCAACCCTTTCCGTTTCCCAGAAGCCCCCATCCTACTAGACTCCTCGAGGTGCCTCCTATAAGTGGATTCATACAGTAGTTTTCCTTTGTGTCTGGCTTATGTCACTGAGCATGATGTCTTCAAGGTTCATCCATGTCACAGCATGTGTCAGGATGTCCTTCCTTTTTACAGATAAATGTCTCAGTCGGTCAGTCAATTCAGTCGCTCAGTCATGTCCAACTCTGCGACCCCAAGGACTGCAGCACACCAGGCTTCCCTGTCCGTCACCAATTCCCAGAGCTTACTCAAACTCATGTCCATCTAGTCGGTGATGCCATTCAACCATCTCATCCTCTGTCATCCCCTTCTCCTGCCTTCAGTCTTTCCCAGCATCAGGGTCTTTTCCAATGAGTCAGTTCTTTGCATCAGGTGACCAAAGGATTGGAGTTTCAGCTTCAGCATCAGTCCTTCCAATGAATGTTCAGGACTGATTTCCTTTAGATGGACTGATTGGATCTCCTTGCAGTCCAAGGGACTCTCAAGAG
>NW_011494720.1:7158081-7158561 GCF_000754665.1 Bison bison bison
TGGCTCCCTGCTGCTCTCCAGTGCGACCAAGACCAGTGCATTCAGAGCACCAAATTCGTTTTGCAGGCCGCGGCCACGCCCCTGCTGCAGAGCGAGCCCAGCCTCACCAGCGACGAGCTGCACCTGCCAGGGAAGCCGGGCCTGGGCACGCCCTGCGCCAGCCTGACGCTCGGGCCGCCCACGCCGCCCTCCTCCATGCCCAACCTCGCCGCCGAGGCCGCGCTCACGGACATCCTGCCCCTGAAAGACGAGCACGTGGGCCACCAGTTCCTGACCCCGGACGAGGCGCCCTCACCGCCCACAATGCTGGCGGGCAGCCCGCTGGCTCACAGCCGCACCATGCACGTGCTGGGCCTCGCCAGCCAGGACTCCCTGCACGAGGACTCGGTGCGCGGCCTGGTGAAGCTCAGCTCCGTGTGATCGCGTGGCCCCGGCCCGCCCAGGGGATGCTGCCCACCGTGGGAGCGGCAGGCGCGGGGG
>NW_011494720.1:7158661-7159502 GCF_000754665.1 Bison bison bison
CTTTTCTTCCAAGGAGCAAGCATCTTTTCATTTCATGGCTGCAGTCACCATCTGCAGTGATTTTGGAGCCTCCCAAAATAAAGTCTCTCGCTGTTTCCCCATCTATTTGCCATGAAGTGATGGGACCGGATGCCATGATCTTAATTTTCTGAATGTTGAGCTTTAAGCCAACTTTTTCACTCTCCCCTTTCACTTTCATCATGTCTGCATAGACCACATCTTGTTTATCCATGGATGCTTACTTCCACCTTTTGGCTACTGTGAATAATGCTGCTGGGAACACGGGTGTACAGGCCCCAGGGGAAGGTGGGGTTGTTGTTTGTTTGGTTTTTTGTTTTTGTTTTTTTAACTGTTGTGCTTTGGTGTTTTATTTATTTTTTATTTTTTTTGCTGTGCTGGGGTTTAGTTGCAGCATGTGGGATCTAGTTACCTGACCAGGGATAGAACCTAGGCCCACTTACACTGTGAGCGAACACAGAGTCTTAACCACTGGACCACGAGGGAAGTCCCAGGTGCCTGCATTTGTAAAAGAGTGTGGGTAAACGTGGTTTTCAGCATAGGAGCCACATCGACCTCAGCCCAGGGCAGGTGCCAAAGCCTGTGCCTCTTTCCCCGGGGTTGTTTTTAAGTTAAGGCCTGTCTGCAAACAGGGGCCGGAGCATCCAGCCTACTGCAGCTGGGACCCTCCACCCCAGGTCCCCATGGGTGACTGTTAGTTGAGCAGCTATTCAGACTCCAGGTGTCTCCAAGTGGAGCTGGGCTACAGCGCATGCTCTCCGCCCTGTCTGACCCAGATGTCACTAACTGGTTTCTCTCTCTCTCGCATCCCGCCCCCTCCTGC